>NC_059419.1:8948669-9063669 GCF_905220565.1 Melitaea cinxia
AAAACCAATAATCCTCAAGTAAAGAATAAGACATATTAGAAAAAAGAAACGGAACATTTAGTCTGGTATAAATATTTATAATACGTCCGGTATTAAAATCATAGCGAAACGTACATATTTACAGAAACAAAACACATAAAATGGTTGCAAATAATCTAAAATGAAATGTTTCCACAGATGAATGTTATAAAGAAAAATAAAATTAACAGTAAAATATTTATTTATGAACTATATTATAACTATGAATTTATTTTAAAAATCCGGGACAAGATGATGATGGAACCGGTTTTATCCCGTTTAGATATTGTATTTGTTGTTTCATTCAACCATACAATGTTTTAATACGGTATATTTTATGAGTTCCAGTAAAAACACTCATAAATCATTTATAGGTTACTTTAATTCTAGTAGGGGTTGACAACACGCTTCTGACGCTCCTGGAATTAAATCTGCCAATAGATTACGGTAATCGCTTACCATCAGGTGGACCGTGAGCTTGTTTGTACCCTACTGGTATTTAAAAACACTCGTCTCTTGCGACTCCAAAGATAAAGATCAACTACACTACAAAGTCTACTACGGAGTCTTATTCATACGGTATGTTCTCACTGCTTTGGGTACAAAGCCCCGGTGTGTTCTAGTTACGTTTCGGACCAGAGGGTTAAAACAGCTCTAACTATTCATATTATAGTAACACTAGCGACCCGCCCCGGCTTCGCACGGGTGCAATGCTGATACGTTCCCCGTAGGTGATAGCGTGATAATATGTAGCCTATATGTTGACCCGGCTTCTAAATAATATTCGTACCAAATTTGAAGTAAATCCATGCAGTACTTCTTGAGTTTATCCCGGACATACATACAGACAAACAGACAAAAATTCTAAAAACTATATTTTTGGCTTCGGTATCGATTGAAGATCACACCCCATGTATTCTTTAAAAAAAATATTCAATGTACAGTTTTGACTTTCCTACCATTTTATTATATGTATAGATTCTAGCGTAGGCATAGTAGTATCATTTTAAGTAATAATAGTTTCCTTAATTTAATTTGTTATTGTAATATTGTTGGTATTTCCTTCTAAATAATAAAAATGTAATATAACCGGTATGAAAAAACTATTTTCTTCTCCATCAAACGAATTTACAGTTTATTGTAATTTATCTGTAGAACTGTTTTTTTTTTTTTTTTTTTTTATATTAAAATATTTATCTTTTAGTAGATACTTTTTACTTAGTATATTATACTTTTATCGAGAAGATGACTAATTAAATATGATTTATAAATAATAACTAAAAACCGTTCTGTGAAAGCGAATTAATTCCACATAAGTGTAGCCGCAAAAGCGTCTGACGATGATTCGATATAAATTCTTATTTAAAAATAACATTTAAAAGCATCAGGTGATCTCAAAAAGTTATAATTGATATGATAGCCTAAAAACTCGTGAGCCGTCTTTATTCGTATAACTTTTTAAGATGAACAATATATTTCAGGACTATGAACCTATTTCGGTCCGTGACCTTGATCACAGCAAAAAATCACCTTCCATATAGGAAATTGACAGATTATATTTAATTAAAATTGTTTACCATGTGGATTCTGATTTTTTGTCCAGTATTGCCTTTCGACTCCGGTTCTCCCGGATGTGACATAAAACTTATTTTATTTCTAATGAAATTGTACAATGCATTCCAATATTTTTAAAGTCCACTAAAATTATTATTTTAACTAATTGTTAGTCATTTATAGATAATTATAACTACCTGGAGCATAATTTTATCGTTATTTATTCCTGTGCAGAATAGCTGTAGTGTTTAGTTCATAAACGGCGGAAAAATAGAAACAACCCTTTCGCTTTTTAACCACCTGTTGAACCTACAACGTATTGAGGTATCGTTTTATATCACACTTGCCGTGCCACACGGTTTCACAGGTGTTAATTTGAGGGAAAAATAGCATTCTTCGGTAAACAGGTTATCTAACACAAAAACTATTTATTTATTTACTTATAAGGGATAGTACACAGCACAGAAAAAATTATAAAACAAACAAGAATGAAATATAATCAAAAATGCCAATTACGACCATCCATCCGTATCGTGTATTTAAACCAGTAGTTCCCGAGATTAACTACATATTATATAAGTATACTCGTAGGTATATATCATCTTCGTCATATATCTATATGTTAAAACCTGTTTCATATCTATCCCACTTACAATACAAACAGTTTTGTTGGTTTCATCTACTTCTCTCACTTTACTTCAGCCTATCGCAGTCCACTGCTGGACATAGGCCTCCCCAATTTCGCGCGAGACATTATGGCGCCAACTCATGTCTTTTACCAATAGTCACCAAGCTGTAAAGGCGGGTTGGTGACCGCAGGGCTGGCTTTGTCGCACCGAAGACACTGCTGCCCTTCTTCGGCCTGTGTATTTGAAAGCCAGCAGCTGGATGGTTATCCCGCCTTCGGTCGGCTTTATAAGTTCCAAGTTGGTAGTGGAACTTTGGTATCCCTTAGTCGCCCTTTTTGACACCCACCGGAAGAGAGTCGGTGCCTATATTCTTTACTGCCGTAACCACACAGTTACTACTTTTCTGCGATTACCAAATTAAAAAGTGCGATTTTTTGCTAGTGCCTAATTTTGTTTATCTACCTATTTCGATCGATATAGACATATATACACTTAATATACATATAAAGTTGACCGGATAACGGAGCCCTTGCAATAAGCTAAAGTTTGATTATGGTTTTGAATACCGGGCATTTGGAGACTACCGATTTGAATTCAACCATTTACTGATCTTATAATTATCTATAGTGATTAATTATTATAATGGCTATTTAATTAATTTATAACGGTTTGATGTTATTATTTTAATGGGTTTACTATTAACATTGATAAGAAAATTTCCTTCTGACAGATCATTTCGTTGGTGTAATTTTTGGTTGAGTAATTACGGCTCCCGAATTTGTGAAATAAAACACTTTTTTATGAAGAATAAATATGTTTTGCAGCTCAACACAATTCGTCTCAACGTCTTTACAACACTGCTAATCGAGAACTACCCCGTAACTTTTTTTTCGAGTTGTTGAGTGCTGTTATCGGCCTTTACAGCGTCACCTGTGAGAGGGGCCGGGTACTATAGACACCGGCCGCGAAGGAAGAAGTCCTCTAGGAAGGCTCGGGGAAAACGCACGCCCTAAGGGGTTCTCCTAGCAAGATCGCACCTTGGCTTAGAACATCGTCGGAGTGGACGAGGCGCTATAACGGAGCGCTGAGACGGCTTACGGACGGTCCTAGGCGCTCGCCAGCGGGGGCGGTGTGTGTGTGTGTCGTGTATGGGATGGTTGGTGTATATGGCTTTAAGCGCCGTTATCCTATCGTCAGTGTCGGTTAAACGTGCATAGGCCGTCTTTGTACTATCTGTAAGTTTCCTGCCCCGCAACCTTGGTGGTATCCGTCTTTATATTGCGCGCCCTATACTGCTCCAAATGTTAGTCACACAACTCAATATTATTTTGTCTCCCGTTACAAATAATAACAGCTATTGTTAAAATAGAGATAAGATGAGATTGCCTTTACACAGTGTAAGAGAAAAGTAAAGCCAAACAAAAATGTGGATTCATTACATACTTTTCATAATACTGGTCTAACAGACTTCGTGAGCTTCTCTGAAATGTTCGTCTAGATCAGGGGTGTCAAACACAATTTTGCAGAGGGCCATATATTAGATTTAGAATGTGTAGGCGGGCCAGACTCAAATATAAAAAAATACAGTGTGTGTATTTCTTCCGTAGAGCAATCGAGTGAAGTTATGATTCTTCTTTCTGTGACACATTGCGATTCCGGGCCGAATCTTTGACATCCCTGTTCTAGGTGGTTATTTGAAGATAGTGCAAGGCCTTCTTACCGTATAAATGAGTGTTAAATTGGCCACTGTTTCATATTTTATTCTTCAGAAGATGAGAACTTTAGAGAATTTTGGTGAGTAAATAGGTTTGGTCTAATTTTCTTGCCTGGTGAATTATTCATCAAATTAATTATCTTAGAATCTTTCAGACATAGTTTGTTTACGGCTTTCTGTTAATAATTTTGTAAATACTACATACATGCCTTCAGAGATCTTTTATTTTCAGAACTTGCTAAAACTGGTAATGAAACGGTAGAACCATGTTTATTTTTCTAAAATTTTCGTTATTATAGCAAAACTCAAATACTTCAACGTGCTCGCGATGTTTACGTGCACTTATAACAAACTACAATGACACAAAAAACATAAAAGACGGGAAAAGCAAAATAAACAGTGAATAAAACAAAACTGCTTCTAACCATCACTCATTTCAGACACCTTCTCATGTGGATCATGAAACCGAGGAGCTTCAGTTCACGGTTGGCTACCCAATGGGAAAAATGTGAAGTTTGTGATATTATAGATAAAGTGACAGGAATCAAAGTTATGCAATTTTGCATCTTAAGTTAATAAATAGTGGTCTAAAATTGTGAATTATGAGCAAGAATTTGATGCCTCGCTCGAGAGTTTAAATTATGTTTCAGAAACTTGTGAAGGTCTAAAAGCATTCATTAAATGTTGCAAAGTTATACTCTATTTAACTCTATTATATATATTATAAGCACTAGCTAACTAACTGAATAGTGAGTACGTCTACGCTTGAAGATACAATAGAAATTACAAAACTTGTACAAATCTTGATTTCAGTATACTTTGATTACATTTGATACAGTTACTTTGATTTTACATTCGAATCCATATTTAGTCTCAACTATTAAATCTTATCAATTATTGTCCAAAAAATAGTCTTGTTGTGTCAATGATAAAGATGTGGTTTATTATCGTTGGCTTTCATGCAGGAAATTCGCCTAAGTTGATTTTTAAATGTTTTTACAATTCTTTAATAGATAAATATTGAGTTCCATCCATCTGTATTCTTTGATACCATTGAAAACCATTAAGCCAACTGAATTAATAAAATTGAGTTTCTTCCCGTCTATCTCACCAGAATCAGTATTCTGCGCGATAGCGTCTTTTTGTATTTTTAGAATTGACAATTCACAACTGCTCTTAAAACATATTTCAATAAAATAATATTTGATTAGCTTTGATTTGATTTAATTTCAATGTGAAGGACATCAGTGTAGGGATTTACTTTAAATTCCCTACAATCTTCTATACATATAATAAAATGGTAGGAAAGTCAAAACTGTACATTGAAATTTTTTTTTAAAGAATACTTGGGGTGTGATCTACAATCGATACCGAAGCCAAAAATATAGTTTTTAGAATTTTTGTCTGTATGTATGTCCGGGATAAACTCAAAGAGTACTGCATGGATTTACTTCAAATTTGGCAAGAATATTATTAAGAAGTCGGGTCAACATATAGGCTACATATTATCACGCTATCACCTACGGGGAACGAGCAGTGAATCTTTATTTCCTTAACGCATTCTGTAACAACGTGTCATCTAACGACGCATATTTGGATGTTGTTGTTATTATGTTAATAACCATGCTATATAAGCTAGCTTCACGCAATATAAGTAACTAAGCCGATAAACATAATTAAATGAATATAAGTAGACAAAATTTTAAAGCAGCGCCATCTATGAGAATTTTCAAAGCAGTGAATCTATTTCTTCAACGCATTCTGTAACAACGTGTAATCTAACGACGCATATTTAAATGTTGTTGTTATTATGTTAATAACCATGTCATAAGCTAGCTTCACACTATAAATAAAGACATTCTGTAGTATATTTAGTATCAGCATTGCACCCTTGCGAAGCCGGGGCGGGTCGCTAGTTTTAATATAAATATATCACCAAAAGAGATGATTGCGCCGCGGTTCTCGATTTGGCATTTAAGGTTATTGGTCTGTAATCATTTCTACAAGCTATAGCAAATATTTAAGAAGTTAATCTTTCTTAGAAAATATCACGCTTATTCACGTCGATGACGTGAAATGTACGGTAGAGCTCCAGTGAGTTTGTTTAAAATTCGACGTCCATCTTTAATGTAGAGTATGTTGAATAAATAAATAAAATAGCATGAAAACTTCTGCTAGTTGTAA
This sequence comes from Melitaea cinxia, assembly GCF_905220565.1. NCBI lineage: Eukaryota > Metazoa > Arthropoda > Insecta > Lepidoptera > Nymphalidae > Melitaea > Melitaea cinxia. Next base: position 8,954,769 of record NC_059419.1, read on the forward strand.
CGAAAGCACTCGACGCTGTATTTATTATAATTTTAAATTGAAAAATCACGTGGAATTTTCGATATTATATGGTCACAACTGAAGTACCGTCAGTATTTTAAGAATAACATTATCCATATTGTAATATGGATACAATTTTTTATTCTGCCATAAAAATGATGTCAAGCGCTTATTTCAAGAACAATTGATTTTTTTTTTTGTATCAATTTTGTTTGTAAATTATTTAAAACACTGCAAATTGGTAAAAGGTGTCCCAAAAGAAGTAAACTATTTGAAAGGATATTAAAATGGAATTATATTAATATTTACAAAATAAAATAATAGTAAACTAACAAACATTAAGCCAAACTGGCTTTGTACTTGATTACGACAAAGTCGTAAGCGGGTTATATTTGCATATAAAACCTATTGAAGGAGATTTTGCACGTAGTCTTTAGTGTCGTTTACTGGTAATAGGTATATGAAAAACTTTAAATTAAGGCTTATTATATACTCAAAAACTTCAAATTAAGGCTTATTTCACTTGATCGTTTAAACGTGCTGATCTCAAGATCTTTGTCCATTGTTGTGTTTTAATTGGTCGTAATATAAATAATTATTGAGTTACTCTTAATTAAGTGATTCCTTAAGTTACCAATAAGGAAAAGAAAACTTCCCGATAAAGTGATTTTCTTTCCCCTCTTTTTCTCCCGATTAATAAATCCCGATGCTTGAATACTAATCCACACGTTTTGCACATACGGTTCGCTCAAAACCAGCGCCGCAGCTAAGTTACGGTAATATGCTGAATGAGACCCAATTTCTGCAACACTGCCAATCTGTCTCATGTATATATAGCGTAGACGAAGTTAAATGTCTAACCCCCCATCACCTCTATGGTACGTTTTTATTTTGTTATTCTATTATAACTTGTTAGGAGTAGAAGGAATAAAATGTTGTTAATTAAACAAGGTTATATACAGGCTATAAAACATCACGATATGAATAATATGGATAGGTGGGCTGGACATAATTATGTATATAGACGTGGCAAATACCGTGTCTTTTAAAACATAACTCACAGTAGTATGTTTTTAAGCTATTATCTTTACCTTTAAACGATCAATCCTTGTATATATATAATCTGAATCTCGAAAACGGCTTTAAAGTAAGTTGTAACTATCATTTATAAGTAACGAATCATTCGTTACAGAAAGCTACCAACTAACAAAAAAAGGCTCTATCTAAAGCTAGATATTTGGCATTGTTTATTGTAGAGCTATTGGGCATACCTTATTGTTGATCTTTAAAAAGTTATTGACTTTATGGAACTAAAAATTTATTTTCAATTTTTTTATAATGAAACAACTTTTTCGGATTTTATTGTGATTTATTAGGTTTTTTACATGCCCGACGTTTTGGATACTTTTCAGTAACCATGGTCACGTATAATAATAAAAAAATCAATCATCATTAATAAAAAGTACCTGGGTGACCGAGCTTAGCTTTTTAGCTTTTATTTTATTTTTTTAGTAAATCGTGTTTTTAACCGACTTCCAAAAAAGGAGGAGGTTCTCAATTCGACTGTATTTTTTTTTTTAATGTATGTTACATCAGAACTTTTGACCGGGTAGACCGATTTCGACAAATTTTGTTTTAATCGAAAGGTTGTGTGTGCTGATTGGTCCCATTTAAATTTATTTGAGATCCAACAACTACTTTTCGAGTTATATCTAATAATGCGTTTTTACTTGACGCTTTTTTCGTCGACCTACGTTGTATTATACCGCATAACTTTCTACTGGATGTACCGATTTTGATAATTTTTTTTTGTTGGAAAGGGGATATCCCTAGTTTGGTACCATGATAAGGAAACCAGGATCTGATGATAGGATCCTAGATAAATCGAGGGAAACTCTCGAAAATCCGCAATAACTTTTTACTGGGTGTACCAATTTTAATAATTTTTAATTTAATCGAAAGCTGATGTTTATCATTAAAGCTGATGTTTATCATTAAAGCTGATGTGGTCACATATAAATTTTATCGAGATCTGATAACTACTTTTTGAGTAATCTTTGATAACGCGTAGTTTCTTGACTATTTTTTCGTCGATCTACGTTGTATTACTTGTCGATGTAGTTGAAATCGGTTTTTTTTCGTTTGCGAGCAAACACAATTATTATTTGGAAATCATTTTTAAATACGATTTACATATTGATAAATTATGTATAATATTTTTCGATCTTACCGACATAATAATAAAAAAAATATGATCAGGTTATTTAAATAAAAAATCAAGAGTGCAATTAGAAAAAATAATAGTAATCGATCTGAAGACATGTGGGTTTGAACCTTGTGGAGTTCTTGTTTCGGGATCGGCTGATTTCCCACCTGAACTATTTTAACTTGTAATTACTGGCGAAATTTACCTTCGTATTCAAATGATATTGTAACAGCTTTTCATAGCCTGAAAACACGGACATAATGACATTTTCTAAAAATGAATCCTAGCTAGATCGATTTATCGCCTCAGAAATCCAACTCCCTGCATACCAAATTTCATAAAAATCGTTAAAGCCGTTTTCGAGATTCAGATTATATATATACAAGGATTGATCGTTTAAAGGTAAAGATAATAGCTTAAAAACATACTACTGTGAGTTATGTTTTAAAAGACACGGTATTTGCCACGTCTATATACATAATTATGTCCAGCCCACCTATCCATATTATTCATATCGTGATGTTTTATAGCCTGTATATAACCTTGTTTAATTAACAACATTTTATTCCTTCTACTCCTAACAAGTTATAATAGAATAACAAAATAAAAACGTACCATAGAGGTGATGGGGGCTTAGACATTTAACTTCGTCTACGCTATATATACATGAGACAGATTGTCAGTGTTGCAGAAATTGGGTCTCATTCAGCATATTACCGTAACTTAGCTGCGGCGCTGGTTTTGAGCGAACCGTATGTGCAAAACGTGTGGATTAGATATTCAAGCATCGGGATTTATTAATCGGGAGAAAAAGAGGGGAAAGAAAATCACTTTATCGGGAAGTTTTCTTTTCCTTATTGGTAACTTAAGGAATCACTTAATTAAGAGTAACTCAATAATTATTTATATTACGACCAATTAAAACACAACAATGGACAAAGATCTTGAGATCAGCACGTTTAAACGATCAAGTGAAATAAGCCTTAATTTGAAGTTTTTGAGTATATAATAAGCCTTAATTTAAAGTTTTTCATATACCTATTACCAGTAAACGACACTAAAGACTACGTGCAAAATCTCCTTCAATAGGTTTTATATGCAAATATAACCCGCTTACGACTTTGTCGTAATCAAGTACAAAGCCAGTTTGGCTTATATCTATGGATGTCAAAATAAAATTCGAATAGGTTGCTTTGCTTGGGAGGAGTAAGTTTGGTAGTAATATAGACAATATTAAAAAATATATTTCTAAGAAAACGATTATTACGCATGTAAATAATGTAAGAGTTAGCTAGACATAAGTATAGTATTATAAGGAAATAATAATAATACAAAAAAAAAAAAAAAAAAAAAAAAAAAAAAAAAAAAAAAAAAAAAAAAAAAAAAAAAATGTTGTACCATAGATTAGATTAAGAACCGGTCGGTGGACTCACGTCTCTTTTGGAGACATTAAAAACAAACATAGTCTGACTTGAACAGCGATGTTGTTGACTAACGCCTACCTTGAAATAGAGAAAAAAATAAAAATAAAAATTTGCATGTATTAGAGTAAAAAAGGACATGGGTTCATAAGCCCGTGGATGTATAAGACTTGTTAAAAAAAAAAAAAAATATATATATAAAATCACACCAAAATGCATTTATTAGAAAAATTAAAAATAAAAGACGAGAAACATTAAAGACACTAAAAAAATGTTAAACAGCGCAGCTGGTTATTTTCTTTACTACTGACATTAAAAACGAAATTAAATCAGTGGCGTATTTTAAAGTTCTGCGCCCCGGGTTGATAAAGTTTGCCGCCCCAGTATAGGTTAGAGAAAAGTTGAAAGTAGCGTTTGTATTACGAATGTGAGTTTTCGGAAAAAAATCAATTGATAGATAATCGATTAATTCCTTTGGGATATTTCGGCTGATATTTTTTACGTACAAATAGATTATTTTTATACGATTACTAGCTGACCCCGCAAACCTTGTTTTGCCATATAGGTTGTTAACACCCTTTATCCCCCCTCCCCCCCCCCCCTTAAAACTTAGGGTATGAAAAATAGATGTTGACCTATTCTTAGACCTACCCGATATGGAAACGAAATTTCATTAAAATCGGTCCAGCCGGAGGAGTATTGTAACTAACACTGTGACACGAGAATTTTATATAAAAGATATCACAGGTAAAATTAAATACAACATTAAGTTTAAAGATTAAAATTAGGTCCCTATTCAATGATAGATAGATACTTGTAACAATACAAATAAATACTAATTATGCTTGCTCGCAAACAAAAAAATCTGACTTAGGCGTAGGTAGATGAAAAAATAGTCAAGTAAATACGTGTTGTCAAAAATTACTCAAAATTTGTCATTAAATATCGATAAAATTTAACTGAGATCATAAGATAAGCATCAGCTTTCGATTAAAACAAGAATCATCAAAATCGGTATTACACCCAGTGAAAAGTTATGCGGTATAATAATACAACGTAGGTCGACGAAAAAATAGTCAAGTAAATTTTAGAATACCTAATTAGAAAATTACTTGTCAGATTTTAGTTAAATTTAAATGGGACCTCATGACACGCATCATCATCCACTCAAAAGAAATCGGTCCACCCCGTCAAATTTAGGTAACATAAATAAAAAACTATAATCGCATTGAGTACCTCCTCATTTTTTGGAAGTCGGTTAATAATTAATTTGTACAATATACACGGTACAATACTATTTGAAGATAGCCTATATTTAATAGTTAATCGATATCCTGATTGGATTTCAAGGTGGACATAACATGACTTATAGTTCTACATCACAAGTTTTCAACAATATAAGAGTAGGTATTTTACTGTTCTACCTAACTTGAAATTAATATTAGTCCCAGTTGTTATCATGAACACCTGCAGGCCTAGCATGCACGCCACGACAAAATTTTGTCGACCCCTTTTCTCGTATTATCTCTCTATGTCTACAGTAGCTAACATGCGTGCACGCGATACTCTTCTCGTTACGTCAAGAAGAGATAATCATTAAATTTTAGTGATCTGTGATATTTATCTCTACGGAAGCTAACATGACATCGTAATTTTGTCGAATTTTGTCGTTTTAGGAAGAGAAACTTCTCGTCTTCAATATTATCGACGAGAAAGACGATAAATAAAAAATAAATAAAACCGGGTGCCTATTTTTTGTATACCATGGCGTTTCCCTATTATAATTATATAATTTCGGTATACGAAGAGCGGGAAATGCGAAAAGTCGAGTGAAGTGTGCCATATAATGACACAAAAAACGTATTTGCGCCCTGTTGCTTCTTATTCTAAATAATAATAATAATAATAATACTTTATTTTAGACCAAAGTATAAGTCCATATTGGGTTAGTACAACAAGACAAGACAACATTCAGAATAAAAAACAAAACAAAATTATATTAAAAAAATCAATAACTAAAAATAAAATTAAATAGAATAAAAGTAAAATCAATAATCAAAAAAAAAATCAAAAATTCAAAAAATTTTAAAAATTAAAAAAAAAAAAAAAAAAAAACAAACAATGCGTGATAGAATTACAATTATCTAATGTGCGACAAGATATAAAGCACAACACGAGCATATTGTTTTACATATATAATTAAATTCATTTACTTACGCCGTTTTATTTTCCATATTAGAGTTTTTTAAATTAGATATACACTTTTTATCTTAGCCAAAAGGCCGAGAACATTTTTAAATAAAACATGTGTCACTCGTTTGAAATTGGTCAATAACCTTGTAAATTCAACTTTACGACATAAGAAATAAGAATGATATTCAGTTGTGATTATGGTTGATAATGTTTCTCTACTCGACAAGGCGAAGTCTTCGGAAGAGAATTTTGTCTCTCGTAGTGCGCATGTTAGGGTAATCGAGAAAATACTCGATGTAGACATTATCTTTCTCTCTCGTCAAGAGATATCTCGTTGTATGCATGCTAGGCCGGCTGATAGCGATTTTTACTCATAGTAGGGAATATATCCACCAAACCGCATTGGAACAGCGTGGTGGATTAAACTCGGATCCTTATCCTACATGGGGAAAGAAGCCTATATGGCAGTGGGATATTACAGGCTGAAGCGTGAAGCGTATAATCCTGAAAAAACAATCTTACCAATGTCTTTAACGTACCTGTTTTTTTTTTTTGCCTTCCTTTTATATTTATAAATCTTAATCTTCGTAACCGTTCGTATGAAAATATATCATTTTTATTAAAAAAAATTAGTAATAATTTAAAACAATATTTATTGTATTTTAGGCATTAAAATATTATTAAGGCGTTCGTTAATATAATTAGCCAAAGGAATAAATAGGTCAGTAGGCTTTAAAAGGTAAAGGGTACACGGTCCAAAGGTCTTGTCTATTCTATATACGTCGGGTCCACCTTGCCTGATTAGACATATTTACGCATCCACTTCACATATCGATTGCCCTGTATCTAACGAGCTTGAAAAAGTTAGTTTCAGATAATACCTGTCATCCAATAGCCGGATTGCTGGCTGACGAATATATAGAAACTCTATAGTAAAAAAAAAATTGCCGCGATTTTTTTATATAATAGATCATATACACAATGTTTTGTTTTCATTAGTGAGCAACAGAGGGTGTGTATTTTGTCGTCATCGTTTGTTCATTGTATACCACCGTTGTTTGGTGTACGCTTTTATGGAGGCTTTTAATATATTTGATGGCTAATGTTGTTTTTTGTTAAATGAAAACAATTTCGATATCCTTTTTTGTATTTACTTCCACAAGACCGTAGGTAATAAATAAGTTTATAATGTAGATATGTACAAAAACACACGTAATTTGATATACTTTGTAGATAAATATTGTCAAAGTTATTCGACTAACTGATAGCTTGATGGGACAAGCGAGTTAAAACGAATTACCTGTTGCAACTTCAACGTATCTCTTGTCAATTAGGTTTTTAAAGGATTTTTATATAATTTTATGTACGAACATAAACTTGTTTTGGTGTATGACCTTACATGCCTGTACTGTTAAATATTTTGTATAAAATTATTAACATCATTATTTTTATGTTGTCATTCTACAAACTTTCAAAATAATTAACATTTTACATAAAAAAATTAAAATGAATCTTCATAATTTTCACCCTTCGAGGATCAAAATTGCTCGTTTCTAGTATTCACAGTATAATTTCAGATGGTTATACGTAAAAATAACAAAGTATTATGTTACTGTGCGTGTTTCGTTGCTCTGGTGCTCCTCTACTACCTCATAGACATTCGTCGAGTGTTCTATAAGCTATTGATGCATTTATTCTACTTTGTTTGCGATATGCTCAAGCTGTTGATGAAGCTAGTTGAGCTGTATTGAGGATGAAGTGAGCTGTGGTAAGTTAATATTGTGTGTGTGAAGTTTATGTTGAAATCTTATTTCTTTAATTAAAGATCGTTGATTTCAGGTCTTTCTACATGTTATTTAGTCTTAATATATGTACGGTATTAATGTGTCGTATCGTCGATGTCTCGGGGCTATTTTGTAATCATTAATGCAAAAATCAAATTGTCAAAAATGCGAAAATTGTATTTTTAATATAATTAAGTTACAAATATTTACTATCTATATAAACACAACTGAATTAAAACGGTCAATTATAGTCCTACTTCTAGGCAAAGGTGTCTTCTTCATTAAGCTAGAAATTAGAGCCTTAACAGTAACACTGTTCCACTCCTAAATTCACAAAAATTTATTTCATTTTAATGATATTCGTTTATTTTTATTCAAATTTTCGTTCGTTCGTTAATATTTCAAGTTTTAATACCTGCTATTATAAGTCGCCATTAAACTCTTTTATGTATACTAACATCAAAACCTTTTAATCATCGAATTGATAAACCATACCAATTTAGATTTGATGATTAGGCACGTATGTCTTTTAATTTCAAGTATGCCGTGTTGATTGAACGATTTAGTCGGTACATTTCATTGCTGGGCATTGGCCACTTTCTGCATATAGGAGCTTAATCCACCACGCTGATCTATTGCGCGTTGGCAGATATATTCCCTTCTTTGAGTCCATGATAACAACCAGGACAGACAGCTTCACGTGCTCTCCGAGGAACGGTAGGGAGACCAACAAGGACAGACTGGAAACAAATAATTGTACAAATATAAACATAAGTCCAATCATAACAATCATTAGGGGAGTTAGGTTAGGAGTGGGATATTGCATTTTTTTATTGCATTTTTTGTATTCATTTTGTATATCCCGTCATTAGGTACTTTTGTGCCGTATCCATGTCTTAAATCCTAATGTTATACATATTAATATACACGATATTTTCTGGCTTATTGACGTAGTTGGCAGTGCCCTCTTTGCTGCTTAGGAGTTGAAGATCCTCACAGACACATCCGTAGAAAATTTAACAGATTATGTGCGTGAAATACTCGGCGCGGACAGCTATATTAAAGTAGATAAGATAAATCATAAGACCGTAAGAGGATACTCGTCGTTTAGAATCTGCGTATCGGAAAATAACTTCGAAAAATTGTGTGATCCTAGTATTTGGCCGAAAGATGCCGAATTCAGTGAGTGGCTGTTTTTTCGGAGACCAACAACAACAGGAAACAAACAAACAAACAAAAATTAGATCGGTGAACATTTTGTATCAGAATGTAAGAGGTCTCCGAACAAAGACATCAGATTTTCTGTCCTTACTCGAGTCTTCGGGTTCGGACTTGTTCGCTATCACCGAGACCGGCTGCAGTGAGTCTGTTCAAAACGCGGAGATAATGTTACCGGGTTACTCTGTGCTGCGCTGCGACCGAGCCGACGGCCGCAAGCAGGGCGGGGTGCTGCTGGCGGCCACACCACGTTTCGTTTTGCGGCAAGTACCAACACCCGACGGCATTAATATAAACAGGTACAACTTTGAATTAGTTTGCGCAACTGTCTATGTACAAAATAGGTTTCTGTTCGCCTGTTGTGTATTGTACATCCCACCGCACACTGAAGAAAATGAGTTTATGTTAATGTTTACGTTATTAGAAAAAATTTGTGTAAAATATAAAAATAATGTATTAATTTTAGGTGATTTTAATTTATTTTCTACTAATGATTATGTACGTAATTACTATGAATATTTCTTAGCCTTTTGTGAACTCGTTCAGTATAATGCAGTTCCTAACTGTAGTGGCAGGCAGCTAGACCTGGTGCTGAGCGGCCGCGTCGTCGGCGTGGCGGTAGCGGCGGCTGACGAGGCCTTGCGGCCGGTGGACGCGTACCACCCGCCGCTTGCTGTCACTGTCACTGTCACCGCTGCCGCCGCGGTTGCGAATCGCGGCAACAGTTACCAGGTACTGCCTCGGGAACAGTATAAGCAGTGGAATTTTAACAAAGCTGACTTTGTCAAGTTGTACGGTTCAATCATGAACATAGACTGGACCGAATTATATTTACTAAATGATCCCAATTCGGTTTTAAATTGTTTTTATGAAAAAATCACGTACGTTCTTGACGATTGTGTACCCGTTAAAAAAAATAAAAAACGTGAAGATACTAGGTATATTTACCCGGTATGGTATACGTCGAAATTAATTAAAAATATACAGATAAAATACAATTTACATAAAACATATAAAATTAGTAAATCACCGAAAGATTACGAGGCGTTCTCTCGGTACAGGGCGAGAGTAAAGGCGGACACCGCGCTTGCTCATGACCGATACCGATACAGAGTACAGGACACCCTCGCTTCGGATCCAAAAGCATTTTGGGATTACATAAGGGCGAAAAGGGGTACATCTAGGCGGTATGAATTAGTACAGAATGGACTTGCACTCTCAGATCAGGAATGTGCAACGATGTTTGCACAATTTTTCCATTCCGTTTATAATCCAGAGCCACCACGACTGGATGTTTCAGCAGTCAGCGCTACGGTGAGTGGCAGCGGGTACGTGCAGTTGACGCGCCTGACTCAGGCAGATGTGTGTCGGGCGCTGGCGCGGCTGCCACCGAAGCGCTCCGTTGGACCGGATGGCATTCCACCCTTCATCCTCAAGGACTGTCGTTTCGTGTTGGAGGAGCCGCTGTTGCATGTTTTTAATGCCTGTCTCGCAACTGCTACGTTTCCCGACAGGTGGAAGCTAACACGAGTGGTGCCGGTCCCAAAGGGACGAGGTGGTCCAGAACCAAGCGACTATCGACCAGTGGCACTTCTGAGCGCACCGGCCAAGATATTTGAGTCGGCAATTCATACCTCATTGTATGCGCAGGTGAGAGCCCGGTTGTCTGATGCACAGCACGGGTTTCGTCCTGGACGAGGGACATCCGGGAACCTGCTGCATTTGATGGCACAGGTGTGGCCAGTGGTCGATGCCAGGGGGCAGGTGGACGTCGCCTACTTCGATTTCCGGAAGGCGTTCGATACAGTTGATAATGACGTCCTGCTCTCAAAGCTGGCGGCTGTGGGGTGCACGCCTCATACGCTGGCCTTCTTTGCCAGTTATCTGCGGGACAGGCGTCAGTACGTCGACTGTGGCGGGCACTATTCGGAACAGTACTGGACAAGATCAGGAGTCAGCCAGGGCAGTAATTTAGGTCCCCTCCAATTTATCATTATGATAAACGATCTACCGGAGGTGATCCATGAGTCGACGTGCCTTTTATTTGCTGACGATCTGAAATTAGTACGCGAAGTGGGCGACACCTCGGATCACATCAAACTGCAGCGGGATATAGACAGGGTTGTAAGGTGGAGCCACGACAACAAATTATACTTTAACGTGGCTAAGTGCTCCGTGTTGTCTTTCAGCCGCGCGCGCTGTCCACGACATCACCCGTACCACATCGAAGGCGAGCCACTGCAGCGCGTCTCCGAGGTTAAAGATCTGGGTGTCCGGTTCACCGCTGATCTCAACTTTCGGGAACATATAGTCGGGGTATGCAAAAAAGCGTACCGGAACCTTGGCTTCATATTACGGCAATCGGTCGGCTTTGACAACTTTAAAGCTCTCCGGGCCTTGTATGATGCCTTGGTGAAGAGTCATTTGGAGTGTAGCTCGGTTGTGTGGGCCCCGAGTGAGATCAAATATAAAGCAATGGTAGAGCGGATACAGAACAAATTTGCTCGAGTTCTGTACCGGAAGTTATATGGGGTATACCCTGGTTATCCGTTGCTGTACCCTACCTTGTTCGTTTTAGGCATGGTGGGGTACAGCACGTTGGAAACCAGGCGCGAAGTCTCCCTTGCTACGTACATGTGGAAGGTTCTACGCGGTGAAACGGACAATCCAGCTATTCTCAAAGAACTCAGGCTGTGCGCGGTGGACAACGCGGTGCGGCGGAGACGACGCCCCAGCCTCCTGGCACTACCCCGGGCGCGCACCAACTTGTTGCGTGACGCCCCGCTAACACGAGCTATACGCACGCTTAACATAGTGGCCGACAGAATTGACTTATTCAGTTGCACACTGAACGAGTTCACGAGGATCGTAACTGGAGTCGTCTCATAGAAATTAAATTGAAATCGGTTTTATTTGTTTTGACATTTATATTATACTTTCCTTTTATAGTTCGACGAATTTCATTTTTTTATGAGTTATGTAATTTTAATTATGTTTTATTGACTATGTTTCAAATTTGTATATTTTGATATTTTATTTTATTGTATTAATTGCATTTTTATCATGTATTTAATTGGATTTTATTTTTACTGACTAGGTTTAAATTTTTTTTATTGGTTTTAATTTATTTTATTTTTAATGAAAATTATTAAATTGACGAAATTATTATAGTTTTTATTAATATAGATTATGTAATTTGACTATGTATTGTGAATTTTTAATAATAACTTAGTTTTATTTTGTTAAATGAAATAATGGAATTGAATATGATGTCAATTTTTATATTTGTATCTTCATATGACATGTATTTAATACGATAACGACACTAACGCATTAGGATAATATCCTGTAATGTTAGATGTATGATGGAATAAATAAATAAAAAAAAAAAAAAAAAAAAAAAAAAAAAAAGATTTGATTACACTGGTCCACAAATTGCTCTATACCTTTGACTAGATCCATCTGGAATTGGGATGTAAGGATCAATTGGAGACTACATTCAGATTCAGCGCATCGAAATACATAAACCAAACCAAGTCAAAGGTACAGAGCACTTTTTAGTGCGCCTGTGTTATCTACCGTTGCAAGTTTGGTTTATATATGTACAATAGATATAATAGACATTTATTAAAGAATAGGATATTAGTCGACCGATGTGCATAGCCTAAAACATAGGCATTCAATTGCTTACCTTGGGACAAACGACTGAGTCTATGCTAAACAAATTTATTAAAAATACTAGCTGTGCCCGCGACTTCGTCCGCGTGGATTTTAACCAAAAAATTATTGTTTTGTTCGCAGAGTCATAACATAAATAAATTTCTCAAATAAAAGTAGCCTAAGTTACTCCTTACTATATCAGCTATATGTCAGTAAAAGTCTCGTCAAAATCGGCCCAGCCATTTCAGAGATTAGCCGGAACAAACTGACAGAAAGACAAAAATTGTAAAAAATGTTATTTTGGGCTATGTATCGTGTATACATCCATATGCATTTAGTAAAAAGCGGTTTTTTGAATATTACAAACAGACACTCCAATTTTATTTATTTATATAAATAATATCTTTAATCCTACATAATAACATAGTCCCACATAATCTAATATTAAAACTGCGTAAAGAATTATTTCGTCAATTCTTTTGTAGACATTCGTGGTTTCAAGGACGCCACCCTCTACCTTCCAACCTCGAAACGCCCTAATGACAGCTCTATTGTATTCTTCGAATCGATTTTTAAATCGACTTTTAATAATCTGTATATCTTTCTATACTATATTTTTTTTTTCTTGTCAGGTAAAAGTTTGTATAAAACAAAATTGAAATTACAGTACATACCTATAAAGTTCGCCAGGTGAACTAGTAAAACAATCATTTAAAATTCGGTAATCGCAATTGATAGCAGATCATCCATGTTTACTTACTGACGTGTATGCTAAGCGTATAAAGTATCCTTTGTTGTTACGAAACAAAACAACCTGTTGCTAACGGGATGTAAGTTGTTTATAGTCTTTTGTAGGAAACTAGTGATGTGAGGATTGATAAATTTGCATTGTTTTTTTTTTTTTTCAGAATAGTTGCTTTTCGCGGGTTTTCTTGTGTATTGTCTATCCTTTGGAAATTTCAGAATAGAAAATAGTCTAGTTTAGTTTTAGTTCAGTTGTTCTGGTTAAGTTTAAGTAACAAACATCCACCCAGAAATTGATTGGAATTTATTTTTAATATCTTTAAAATTTCAAATCAATTTACAAAATAAAAAAAAATCAAAAAAAATAAATATGAAATTTGAAATTGGATTGACTGTCTTTAAATAATTGTATCAAAATAAGTGATCAAAATGTGTTCTAATTGTTTGCCTATCATTTTAATAATTAGGACACAACCATACAACAATAAAACGTACGAACGATGTACATGTAACACGTATTATAGACTTGACAGCGCATGCGTGGGTAACTTCCTGATAGCCTACCTTGTTAGTTATCACTATCTATATATATTATCTTTGAAAAGTTAAAATACTATTCATTTTTTTAATAACGTTCATTTCCGTTCTACATGACGTTATTAACATAATATTTTTATAAAATTATTTTGATAACGTCACGTAGAACGTAGAACTGAAAAGACACAACACAGATTAATCGGTACGGTTGAGATTACAACCTCAATTTTAACGACCATAGGAATAGTGTGTTTCTCAGTTAACCCTTAACCTAAAACAACACAAATATTTAAGAAGATCTTATCTATTACGTAAGTGTGTTTGTTAGGTACAACAACGTAACACTAAACAAAAATCTTTAAAAAAATCGTGTCCGTCACCTTGAGAATAACCCAACGCAAAGCACTGTACAATAGCTCAATCAAGACAGCGGATTTTCGGCGTTACATTAAACGGTAGCTCTACGCCGTGTTGACAGACTCGTCCAAACAAAACGAAAAATATTTGAAACATTCACAAAGTAATACGTACCTTACGCCGTTTTAAACACGATCCATTATTTGTTGAAGCTAAAAGTCATGCATATTTCAAAGAATTTTGTGTAATCAGCAATAACGGAAGAAAACAGAAACAAAAGTGTATTGTTTTTGCATATAATTAAATGTTAAAATACGTTCGAAAACAGAATTATAATCGCTTCAATTAGGGTACACTTTTACACAATTCTACCAACGATAACATTTGAAAGTAAACTCATTTGTAATAGTCGATTTTATAAAACAGAGTTAAACTTGAAATTGTTCGTTTGAAATTTACACTATATGAGACTTGCTTTTTTAATCTTTTTTTTAAATAGAGGGTTTATTCACACCCTGACCCTCATTTTTACACGCTTAATCTTACACACAGCGCTAAAGATATATTTGCACAATTTTATACAATTGTTTTGCTTCTTCGCTAAAAGGAAAAGATAGGATATTATTAACCCCTATGTTATTACATTTTGTTCTGTATAAAAACCTCTCTTGACTCGTTTCTTGAAGACTTGCTTTGAAAGGTATTAAATAAGTTCCAACCCTCCAAATAAGCGCCTATTAAATGTTGGTAAAATAAAAGTGTTGTCCACTAATAAAAAAATACAAAGCACAAGAACAGACATCACTAAAAAAAGGAAGATGACTTTTAAAAATGTTTTGAATTTTGTAACAGAGAAAACAGAAGATTTTTAAAAGTCAAATGGGGTACGTACTCGTAATCTTCATTTGTAAACTATGTTTTGTATGCTGTGTAATTCGCAATTTTAAACAATTTTTATTGAATTTTCTAATGTTTACGCGAATTTTAATTCTCATTATAATGAAACAACTTTTTCGTATTTCATCGCGTTTTATTAAGTTTTCTTAGATACCCCACGTTTCGGATACTTTACAGCAACCATGGTCACGGGAAGACTGAGGTGTCAGAAGAACGTTACATAGTTGACATAGTTACGTACTTATTTAGGACTTAGTGTCTAACTAAGTCTGTCCGCAAGCTGTGAACATAGTCTAGACAAAGCTAGCCATTATATTAGATTTGATAAACCACAGGTCCTCGCAAAAGAGTTCTCAAACATGGATGATCCTAACTTCAATAGAGAAGATGGCTGGCTATTTTACCACTTACTTGGGATCCCATTATTAAAATAATTAAATCAAAAACCAAACATAATATGCCACAGATTAAAGACTCAGCTAGCACTTTCTGCGTAGAGAAGACTAATTAAAAGATTGATAATGGACTATCCTATATAAAAATATTTTTTCAATTCGAAACAGTAGTTTCTGAGATTAGCGCGCTTAAAGAAAGAAACAATCAAACTTTTCAGCTTTCTTATATTAATGTAGATGCATACGCGACTTTTTTAATTGATGTAGTTGTAATATATATGTGATCGGTAGTTCCATTTACCGGATGCTGATTGTTGGATATTACCCCGAAGTTCCCAGTGGAAAAGTCTTGCCCACAGTTCTTTAAATCCCTAAAATTCTGTACCAAATGCCAATCTTCTACGAAAACACAAATCACAAACACCCTCGTCTACACGTCAAAATAAACAAGTATTCCCGTGAGATCTCTTTTATCTTCTAATGACGCTATCAAGGCCACGAGCAACTGTTTTAATTATTTTTTCTTTGAAATATTTATGAGTATCAAAGGACCGAATTCCAAACATTTTTGTCTGTAGATCGTTTTAAGATGAAGAAAGAGAACTTCAACAGCTGTGTTTCATCGCGTAGTACACTGTTTTTATACTTCCTATCCTCATACATAGAATAGAACTGTTCATTTTTTTCTTCAGAAATACAAATTAAAAAAACATAATAGTAACGAAAAAACGAGTGTGCTTTAGATCCCACGACTAAAGTACAACTTCCTTAGCTCCATCTAACTTACATCTCCCTCTCAACTTCCGTTCGCCTCGCCCTATCACACTTTTCTTAACGCTCTCGTCACGTGTTCACCAGCTTACTCCTCAAGTCAAGCGTTCGTAAAGAAGTTTTACTTCAATAAGAAATTAATGATGATGTTTATTTTACTTAAACTTGAGCTAATAGCTATCTCATACCTATAACTTTACAATACACCATCCAAGGTATTTCCGATTTATTGTTAATAAATTGAATTTCGATTGACAGTAACGATAACACCTCTAGACATTGATATTTCATCGTTAAGAATATATTCCTAAGTGATTCCTATCCTTAAAACGAGTAAAACTAACGGGTTTGTCTAGTATGTTTATATAATTAATTGCAATCGATCTCAATTTTTTCTCAAACCGAATAAGGGCACCGCCCAACCTTTTTGTTACATCTTAATTTTCGTTTACTTATAATTAAACTATAATTTTATCATGATGAACTTCCTAAGGTAACTAATCTATAAGTATTACTTTAATTTCAATACAATAAACATCACAATTTAATTTTTCATTTAATGTTTTGTCGATAAAAATGATTATTGAGAATCAAATGGACGATCGGAAATAGACATGTATTGTCAGCTTTTTTTAGGCTTTTTGACCATGACCTACTTATCTTTAGCAGATTGTTTTCTTTTATATCATTTAAGCTTTAGTCAGCGTCAGATGTTTAAGTTTTTAAGAATCGATCATTAGTTCTGAATTAGATTGCTTCGTTTTTTTTTACAAAAGTTTTGCGTATTACATTTTGTTATGTTGGAAGTTTGTAATGAGTGAAATTAACGGTAAAAACGCTTTGCATTTTGAATATCAAAGTTAAAAGTTTTGACTAACACAAAGAATAGTCCTAAAATTGGATGATTGATTACGACAACCATTTTTAACTTATTTTATAACTAGCTGTGTCCTGCGGTTTCGCTTGCGTAAATTTGAGGAAAAAAACGTAATAAAATTATTATACAGCCGTTCTTGGTAAATGAACTGTCTAATAAATAAAAAAGTGCGTGCATACAAAGTACACATTTCAGAAGTGACACTTCTTTGGCAAACTAATTTTTAAATCTCGTTTATATTTATACCAATCTAAAGCTTTAGATTTCCGTTCCAGCGCCATCGACATAAACGTTGCCGTTTCATCAAAACGTTGCCGTTTCATCCGTAAAAAATTTACCCTCATGCGCCTGAATAAGTTACACTTCAAAAATAATTTTTCAATTCGAACCGTGAGAATCCTTATATTAGGGCGTAACAAACAAACAAATTCATAAGCTTTATAGTATTAGTATTTATTTTATAAATCTATTATCTTTACTACTACTATTTTAATTATTTTAATTTTAACGTTTTGTAGTTAATTTTAAATAGCTGTTTAGCCTCTAGGTTCTAAACTAAAATTGAACGTTTTAAAATAAAATAATAGATGTATCGAAAAAATAATGTGATATTTACAATACCCTCTTATTTTGCAGGTGTTGCATGGTAGGAGTAAGGAGAGTGGGTCAAGATGGGTGACAGCTTCCTGCACCTGGGCGACATCGTGTCCCTATTTGCGGAGGGTTCTGTAGCGGGATTCTTGAGTACGTTAGGGTAAGTTAAAAAAAAAAATGTACAAAAAAAAATTTGGCGACGTGTTAACGCACAGTAAACGATATCAGCGCTGGAATGCGGCTCTTGCGCTGGCGTTCGCTGGTTCGATCCCCGCAATTGGCATACTTTTGTATCATCACAGCAGCCTTTCGCAGTCCATTACTGGAACACAGGCCTCCACAAGTTCACGCCAAAAATGACGTGAACTCATGTGTTTTGCCCATAGTGCCCACAAATATCTACCCACATTCAAAGAGTTAACATCGTTTCACGACACTCCCGATTTTTAATTGTTTATCTTAGTTTAAAATCAGTGATTAGCAGTTTGAATTATTAACTTTTTTAGTATTCTGTTTTCTGATTAACTGAACAAACTTTCACGGTGTTTTGAAGTGCGCCTAGTGAGAAATAACAAAGAAAATTTTTCAAATAATTGTGAACCTTGACCTACGACAACTACCCGTACAGCTGACTATCTAAGACCGTTCAACTGTGCCACTGACCCCTGCGTGTGTTACTGTTGATACTTCGTTCGCTTCATTTTTATTCTAACGCAACCGCTATATTTCTAAAAAATGAATACTTCTAAATGTGCTGGATGTTTAAGTGACATAAAAAACTCTGCATCTTTGAATTGCGTACGATGCAAAAGCAAGTATCATGTTGTCTGCTCCAGACACTCGATGTTGGAGTACAGTGAAATGACCCCGGATACAAAAAGTATGTGGATCTGCGATCTCTGCCGTTGTAATGAGCCGAAAAGAGGCAGCAATTCAAATACCCCTGTGCGTGCCTCAACACCTACCGTCCAACAGGATTATGTAACTCAGCGGAATAAAAAATCATGTGCTTGCCTATCTGCTGATGTAATTCGTGACATTGTGGGCGAGGAGCTTCGTCAGATCCTAGCCACGGAATTTAATTCGAGGCTGCAAGAAATTCACAGCCTGGTATCATCGCTTGAGTCATCCATATCCTGTTTAAAAAAGGAATGCTCTGAACAGGCGAGTTTGTTAGAAGCGGTGCGAGCAGAGAAAGAATCACTTCTTTCTAAGAATGATCAACTTAATACCCGCGTTATGCAGTTGGAGCAACAATCTCGGGCATGCAATATCGAGATACACTGCGTGCCAGAACACAAAAATGAAAATATAATGAGCACTGTACAACAACTTGCTAAAGTCATTAAGCATCCGATCGACGAAGAAAAAATACATTTCTGCGCCAGGATTGCGAAGATGAATAAGACCAGTCCTCGACCTAGATCAATTTTGGTGAAATTCAACAGTCCACGCCTTCGTGATGAATTCCTGGCCGCAACAAGCAGGTTCAACAGGAACAACGCTGACAAATTGAACAGCAGTCATCTGGGTATCGCAAGTTCGAAAAAGGAGCCTATATACGTGTCGGAGCACCTAGCGCCTGATACAAAAATGTTGTTCGCCGCCGCTCGTCGCAAGAGTAAGGAAGTAAATTATAAATTTGTGTGGGTGCGTGACGGTAAAATTTATATGAGAAAATCTGAAAACTCGAAGTACATTCAGATACGTGATCATGACACTATTAAAAATTTATCATAAATATACGCTAAAGTTGACTTATTTTTATATACAAAAAAAGGCTTTTTAAATGGTTTGTCTATTTATTACCAGAATGTCAGGGGTCTTAGAACTAAAACTGTTGAGTTATTTAATAGTGTAGTTTGTAATTCATTTGATATTATAATATTGACGGAAACTTGGTTAAATAATAGTATTTTTGACTCAGAGTTATTCGATAACAGCAGGTATGTTGTCTACAGACGCGACCGCATGACTAGCGGATTTCATAATAGGAAGGATGGTGGTGGGGTTCTAATTGCCGTTTCTAAACATTTAAGATCTTATCGTCTGCAAAGTTTCGAATCTAATTGTGAGGACATATGGATTGGATTGGAAATTGATAATAAAGGTAGGGTTAAGGAGAATATTTATATATGTGGTGTATACATCCCACCCCCTGTTCAAAAACATATACTTAAGCAATTTATCGACAATACTAACAGAGTGTTGCAGTCCTTTGTTGGCACTTCGTTAGTAGTGGGTGATTTTAATTTAGGTGGCATGTCATGGTCTATGAACACTGATAACCATTCAACTATTTCTACCAGCACACTACATACCATCCTGTCTGACTTTTTAACCCTCAATGACTTGACTCAGCACAATTTTGTAAATAATGACAAAAATAAAATTCTTGACTTGGTACTTTCAAACAAATCTGTAAACAATCTGTGTGAATGCTTGGATCCGCTTATTTCTGTAGACGTTTTACATCCACCTTTAACGTTTTCCTTGAATGTCGAACCCGCACCTGATTTGCTTCCCGATAACAATGCTCCTAGGTACTGCTTTCGCAAAGCAGATTACGAGAAAATTCAACAAGAATTAAAAACAATTCGTTGGGATTATTTATTAGGGGCGGATGACTCTGTTGATACTATGGTTGAGGTATTTTATAATCAGCTACGGATTCTCATCCGAAAACATGTGCCATTATTTAAGCCCAGAAATCACAAATATCCATTTTGGTTTAGTCAAGGCCTAATAAATTGTATAAAAGAGAAATATAAATACAGAATAAAAATACGCAAATATAACAACCCCCGCGATGTTTTGGTGTTTGAGCTATTGAGAAAGCGATGTGCCAAATTATTAAAAGAATCCCACGCTAAATACATGGAGCGTTTAGAACTATCGCTGCGATCGAATCCGAAGTTGTTCTGGTCCTACCTAAGGAAGCAAAAAAAATGTAATTTTTATCCAGCTGAAATGCAGCTTAATCATTCAGCGGTTGCCCGGGGTGCGGATATATCTAACCTCTTCGCTGACCACTTTTCAACAGCTTATTCCACTACACCATTCTTTTCTTTGGGTTCTTATAATCCTCCTGAATCACAGCCATGTAGTTGTTTGAGCTCACTATCTTTTTCCACCGGCCAAGTACTTCGGGTTTTAAAAAGACTTGATGTCTCAAAAGGAGCCAGCACAGATGGTATTCCCGCTTTGTTTGTGTCAAGGTGTAAGGTAGGTTTGGCAAAGCCGCTCACAGTCATTATCAACCGTTCCTTGAGCACAGGTGTCTATCCCACAGCGTAGAAAGAAGCTCTAGTGATTCCACTTTATAAAAGCGGTGATCGAAGTCTTATTAATAACTACAGACCTATATCAATAATTTCAGTGTTCGCGAAGGTATTTGAACTTCTTTTGTACCCGATCTTCTTTTCACAGTTTAAGACAACTATTGCTCCTGAGCAGCATGGGTTTTTGAAAGCTAGATCTACTACGACCAACCTCACATCATTTGTTGAAGACCTTACTGAGGAAGTTGATGGTGGCGGCTCAGTTGACGCTATCTACACTGATTTCAGTAAGGCCTTCGACAAAGTTAATCACACTATACTATTACAGAAGCTTGGGATGGTTGGTGTGACTGGCATTTTACTAACGTGGTGCAATTCGTATCTTCGTTCCAGAAAATATGTCGTTGTTGTTAACGGATACTATTCTAGTCCTTTTCTTTCCTATTCTGGAGTACCCCAAGGATCTCACTTGGGTCCTCTATTCTTTAATATTTTCATTAACGACATCAGCAAATGCTTCAAAAATTCCAAGTGCCAGTTATACGCCGACGATCTGAAGCTTTATAGAACTGTTTGCACTGATTCGGATGCCATCTGTCTTCAAAATGACCTTAACAGCCTGGCATTATGGTGTCAGACAAATTGCATGAGTCTTAACACTACAAAGTGCTTTGTAATTAGGTTCAGTAGGAAAAAGACTACAGTTAATAGAACGTACTCAATAGACGGGTATACGCTTGCAGAGGTTGAATATATCCGTGACCTTGGTGTTACATTGGACGCCAAGTTGAGATTCCATCTTCACGTAGATGACATGGTAAATAAGGCGTTTAAGACTCTAGGATTTGTTTTGCGTAACTGTAAGCACTTCAAAAATGCTCAGACTAAAATTGTGCTATTTACATCACTAGTGCGCAGCATCCTGGAATACGGTAGTATAGTCTGGAACCCTCACTACGAAATTTATAAAAAAAGAATAGAAAGTGTACAAAAAAGGTTTCTATGGCACTTATCTTATAGTCTCAACCTAGCCAAAGAACTACCAAGCTATGACAAAAGGTTATCTTATTTTAGGCTTCTTTCTCTTGATAACCGCAGACGTATATTAGACAACACTTTTCTCTTTAAGCTCGCTAATGGTTTAATGGACTCTCCTTATTTATTGTCTAGACTTATGTTTCGGGCTCCAGTGAGATCCGTTAGAAAAGCAACTTATACACCGTTTGTTGAGAGACTTTCACATTCACGTTACGGTCGTCACTCGCCAATAAATAGAATTATCAGTAATTATAATAGCATCTACAAACATGTGAATGCTTCAAATGGTAAGAAAAAAAACTGTAAAGATAGCTCAGCAGACGGTTTTGGCCTCGACATTTTTGGTGATAATTTAAGTTACTTTAAAAAAAAAACTACAATGTATTTTATTAATAACCATGACATTTAGCATTTTGACATGTAATAATATTTGTATAAAACTACTTTTTTTTTTTTTTGTACTCAGACTTGTTAAGATCTAATAATCATAATCCATATAATTAAAATCTGAATATTTTCAATAGTATGTACATGACAATTTTATAGCTTACTAGCTTAATTTGAATTAATTTATTTTGTAAGGACGTAATTTATATTTATGCACTCACACTAAATGTGAACAAACTTTGAATGTTTTTGACTTTTTGTTTTAATATTGCTCTCTGACATTAATGTTGATTTTATTTTGTATATTTATATTGAATTTAATTTCGAATATTTATTACTGTATACTAAATGGACAATTTTTGATTTGACTTGTTTTGATTTTTACGATATTCTTAGTAATTTAGGAACACCTGTAAAAAAGTAGGCAATTATCTAGATACCGATGTTAACTTTATTAATTTTGTATTTGTTGTTGTACTACTTGTTGGTGTTGACTTATGAATAAATAAATAAATAAATAGTCACCACGCAGGCGGGTTGGTGACCGCAGGGCTGGCTTTGTCGCACCGAAGACGCTGCTGCCCGTCTTCGGCCTGTGTATTTCAAAGCCAGCAGTTGGATGGCTATCCCGCCACCGGTCGGCTTTTTAAGTTCCAAGGTGGTAGGAGAACTGTGTTATCCCTTACCTCTTACGACACCCACGGGAAGAGGGGGTGGCATTATTCTTTGATGCCGTAACCACACAGCATACTTTTTTATGTATTTGATAAATATTAAACTAGTTGTACAACTGATATTCAATAATTTATAATATTTGCTTCAAAACGCTTTAATTTAAACCAGGATGGAATGGATGGGTGGATGGGATGGAAACGAACTAATCCGACATTTCAGTTAGGCGGCTGTTTATAAATACCTATAAATATTGTTAGAAGGATCTCAATTTCCCAAGCATTAAATTTAATCTCTGAACCGACGATATTACTTCCAACAAGCTTAGAAATTTTGCGACTGGAATTACGAGTAGGTATTTCCTTAAAATTAAATTGCTTATTTTAAATATTATTATATACTATCTGTGCCCACGACTTCGTCCGCGTGGAATTTAACAAAAAAGTTATTGTTCAGTTCGCAGAGTTTTAAAATAATGAAAGTAGCCTAAGTTACTCCTTATTACATAAGCTTTCGGCCAGTGAAAGTCCTGTCAAAATCGGTCCAGCCGTTTCCGAGATTAGCCAAGAACAAACAGACAGACAGACAAAAATTGTAAAAAAATGTTATTTTGGCATATGTACCGTGTATAAATTCATATGCATTTAGTAAAAAGCGGTTATTTTAATATTACAAACATACACTCCAATTTTATTTATTTGTATCGATATTATTTTTTAATATTTTAAACTATTATTAAATTTTTAAATATATTTATAAAAGAGGTAAACAAAAATATCACGAAATATAAACACAGCAGTCCAGCATTGGCAGGGTACGGCCCAGGCCGCCGGTAGTCAAGGCTTCCAGACTGAGGAACCTTCTCACAATGCGCTTGTCTCAAGCAAAAGTGCCTTATAAATCCGATCCTTGATCCAAACAGTCAAGCGCGAGTTTCTTAAGGTGCTGTTCGAAACTCTTCGCTAATAAACTATTGACAGACACCACAATAGGAACAATTATTGTTGAGTCGACATTCCACATGCTAGTAATCTAATGGGCAAGGTCTAAATATTTGCATAATTTATTTATATAAGTTATAGCGATTGTCATTTCAAATTCATCCGATATTTCCCGATTTTCCTGATATTTCGACATAAGACATTTTAGATGTTACGGTCATGAGTATATACGCATATTTCGTTAATTAATAATACTGTCTTGTAAACGATTTATTTTAAATCGAAAGCGTGTAGTTCTGTCTTCTAAACCTAGTGTTAATCTTGAACCGGGGCGAGGTGGCGAATGCTAGCGCGACCCCATCTCGCCCCACCCAGGCGGACGACTGCTCACTCGTGGTGGTTTTTAGTCAGTAGGAGTCTGACATAACCCTCTGGCGCCCCCGCGCCGGAGAGTATCCACGATGGATTTTCCCCACGTAAAAAAGTGTTAATCTTGAATCAAAAGTTATAAATTTATATACTTTTTGTACGTCACAAATCTTAATATATATAAATCTCGTGTCACAATGTTTGTCTTCAATGGACTCCTAAACTACTTAACCGATTTTAGTCAAATTTGCACACCGTGTGCAGTTTGATCCAACTTAAAAGATAGGCTATATTTTATTTTGATATATTATGTTATTATTATATTTCAGAAAAAAATAAGGTGATACGAAGTTCGCCAGGTCAGCTAGTACATTATAAACAAAGCTTAGAGATAGAGATTACGTAGTATAATGAGAGGACATTTAGCTAATTAGCCATTTATTCCACACAACTCAATAGTTAAAATAAGCATTTAGTTCGATCTTCTTCATTTTCCAAAGATGTAAATACGATGTACATGAAATCGTTATAACAGTGGATTGAAATGCAAATTGAAATGTTTATTTATTCATAAGCGAAGATTGTAATATAAGCATGGGGACCTTATAATTAATTGGTATTCGTGAATGTAGATTTTATGAATGGTTTAACGATTCTGAACAAATTTTCCGTTTCAGTCTATAGAAATGGATGATTAAAACTTTAAATATATATATATATATATATATATATATATATATATATATATATATATTGCGGTGTGGTTACGGCATTAAGAATATAGCCACACCCTCTCTTCCCGTGGGTGTCGTAAGAGGCGACTAAGGGATAGTACAGTTCCACTACCACCTTGGAACTTATAAAGCCGACCGATGGGGTAACCATCCAACTGCTGACTTTCATATACACAGGCCGACGACGGACAGCAGCGTCTTCGGTGCTACAAAGCCAGGCCTGCGGTCACCAACCCGCCTGCCCAGCGTGGTGACTATGTGCAAATCACATGAGTTCACGCCTTTTTTGGAGTGAACTTGTGGAGGTCTATGTCTAGCAGTGTACTGCGATAGGCTGAAGTGATATGAATGTATTGTGTCGTACGTAGACAGCGTTTATTTTCGTTATAATATATTATTTATATCTGACTGAAAAATTTAATAATTAATTTACATAGCAATTATTTGTGAATTTTCCTAATCGCTTTTTCTACGTCGTGTCGTGTTATACACTCAAATGTTGTCTGTAAAGGATCGTTCTTTTAGCTTAAAGTTAGCTTTTTACGTCTTTTATACATCTTTCGTATGTTAGGTACTATTTTTGTGTATGTATAGGTAATTATTTTACCCACCAAAGGAAATTATTGAACTTTTATCCATAATACAATACTTCGCCACGTTACTTACATACATATACTTTACATATGTACCTAATTGAAATAATTCAAATATCTCAAAATAAAATTTATTGCAGGTTGGTAGATGACAGGTGCGTTGTTTGCCCTGAGGCAGGTGACCTGACTGATCCGCCCAAAAAGTTCCGAGGTGAGTTCAACGTTGCAAGTCTTTGTAACAAACAAGTGAATTCTGAATTAGAAATCCCTTGAATAAATTATAACATCAGATGTTTATGAAGTGATGCGATAAGTTTTACGTGTTTACCGAGGTGTAATGAATGAGCTTTCTCATACAGATACGCATTGTTCACTTAATATTACGAATATATATTTAATGAAAATACAAAGACGTAACTTTGTTATCATTGTTACAGTACAGTACTATACATACTACACTCGTTAATCTTTTTATGTATAAAATGTATACCAAATAAAGTTTTTAAAAAGTTAAAAGTTCGTTTTCTTTTTAAGTTTGGTCTATTGTATATTTTTTTTTTTTTTTTTAGATTTGTTGCATATTTTTAGAATAAATGTATTAATTCTTGCTTTACATGTAATACGACGTTTACGGGCTAATTAAACTAATCCGTTACGCCACAACCGTTAAGCCCCAGTATATGTAAACCACTGACAAAATGTTATTATGTTCAAAAGTAATTTGAGTAAGGGTTGCGAGAAAACGGCGAAATATTTTAAAATTTCAAATACGTGGACGGAATTCTCAATATATTACAGAAGAGCTATTTATTCCCAAGCTTTGCAACATTTACTGGCATTCATGGAAAGATGATGATGATAAAATAAAAATAATACACTTCATATTTAAACTAACAATAGTAATAAATTTTACTTTATAAATTCGGATTAATACATTTCATGTATGTTTCCAGATTGTCTGTTCAAGATATGTCCTATGAACCGCTACTCCGCTCAGAAGCAGTTCTGGAATACCGCTAAGCAGTCCGCTAATGCCAACGCTGATACGGACACCGGGCTACTTAAAAGGCTGCATGTGAGTAATCTAGAAAATGTCTAATATTTGTTCACACACTAGAAAAATGTCATATAACGACTACATTACATACTACGCCTACTATGACTACGACTTCGACTACGAGTGTTTTGTTGCCCATCAGTTGTAGTGCAGTATGAAATTTATCCTCTTCCTCGATAACTAGGTTGTAAAACGCTTATTATTTTATTATCTTTATAAGAAAACTTAAAAGGATCACAGGTTCAGCTATTAAAGAATAAAAATCAAATAAATACAAAAATATATATATATACATATGTACCTATGTTTGAAAGTAAGATCCAATATAGGGCTTGTCTAAAAGAATATTCAAAGCCATATTCTGGCAAACAAAATGAGTTGTTGTAAAATTATATTTTGCTATCAATTCATCATTTCATCTTAGTTTTACGATGAGATAGTCTAATAAACAATAAATTATTATGTCTATCTAAAGGACACCACTTATCAGTAACAAAGTGTTTGTTATAAAAGCTCTTGTTGCTATATGATTTGGGAGCACTTTTATAATGCACTAAATCCTGGGTAATTGAGTAAACACGATGATTTTAAAAAGCTAAGACAAGAAAGAAACCAAAATACAAATAGATATTTCTAATATAAAATGCTCAATTAATGCTCCAATTAAATTATATCTGTTACAATATCAGACGAATCGTAGACGCAAATATAAATAACATCTAAAAAATTCAGTTTATTATCTTACCGTATCATTGAAATATTTAAAGCGTTACACGATGACCCGCTTCAAATAGATGAGGAAAAAAAATCGAATCAAGCGTTATTTTTATATCGACAACTGAACGTTCACATTAGTTACGAATATTTATAAATCTATTTTTAAATCATTAGTGCTTGCAGACGTACGAAATGCGGTTTCATTTGGTATTTTTCAGTATAAAATTATTAGTAAAAATTATATGTATGTATGTCAATTATATATATATATAATACTCTTTATTGTACACAACAACAATCAACACAATAACATATTACAAATAAAGAAGAGTATACAGAGGCGGTCTTATCTAATATATAAAATTCTCGTGTCGCGGTGTTTGTAGTTAAACTCCTCCGAAACGGCTCGACTGATTCTTATGAATTTTTTTGTGCATATTGGGTACATCTGAGAATCGAACAACATACATTTTTCATTCCCCTAAATGTTAAGGGTAGTCCAACCCGTAATTTATTTTTTAAATTTTTAGATAAATTATTTACTTTTTATTTTATTATGATTTGGCGTTGAAAAATACATACAACCCTAAATTTTCACCCTTCTACCACCAACCCCTATTTTTTAATAGCGTTTATCGGCATGACAACGTTTGCCGAGGTGGTAAGGTCGAGGTACTACCCCAGTCGGGCTGCTCCATATTTTGAGCAGGAAATTCCTGCTGTGCCCTCATCATCATAGGCCTTTACGTCTATTCCAGACGATTTAAACGGTGTCTGAAGAGCATTTCTTCTGATGGCTGTACAAGCCGATACGGGAGCGGCAGATTCTACCACACACCGAACAAGGAAAAGATGTGCTAGTGTCACCGATGTCGCTGTTCTGGTGTTTTTTGTTTCTCCTGTCCGATAAGAGTCCAAACCAGGCTTCATCGTGATGTTGTTGACCATCCTTCACGTTCTTACGCCATTGGTTTCTGTTCTCGGCTAACTTTTCCCAGCTGTTGTGATTTATGTTAAAAGCGACCATATCGCGCTTGGCGCAGTCTTTAAAACGGAGCAAAGGCCTCCCAACATCCCTCCTTGCGTTCGCAACTGCGCCAAGCATGATCTGCCGCGGAAGTCGAGAGGGGTCCATCCGGTGTACATGCCCCAACCAACGCAGCCGACGCTGTTTTAGCATGGCAGTTAGACTGGGCATCCGCGCTATTTGTAGATCCCTCTCGTTGGTCGCTCTGTCTTTCCAACTTATACCCAGGATGTTCCGTAGGCAGCGCATATAAAAAGTGTTAATCTGACGTTCTTGCTTCGCATAGGACGTCCACGCCTCCGCTCCGTACAAGAGCGTGCTCAAAACACAGGCCTGAAATACTATCATCTTGGTCCTGTTGGTAAGATGTTTGTTGTTCCACACTCTTGTACTGAGCCGCCCGAACGTAGTCGCCGCTTTTCCGATGCGAGTATTGATCTCTGCTTCTAGAGAGAGATTGCACGAGACAGTCGATCCCAGGTAGCAGAACCTATCAACCACTTGTAAAGCAGTGCTATCCAGCATTAATGCAGGTATTTCTGCACTGCCTTGCGCTAGAACCACTGTGCCCTACCTCAGTTATATTACAGTATATATTAAGTCAATTGTTATTTTTTCCTTTTTTTGAGTAGGTACCACATGATGAAAATGTATTCCAGGTTTTTCAATTACTTCGATACAAGAAATGTATAAAACTTCTAAACGAACTCGACACTCTTAAGAAAAGATATTTTTGTGTGTGTAAATTTTTATAGATATATGTTAACGGTATTCGAACTGTATCACGTACTAGCAGTCAGATTGTTTGTATAAAATATAAATTATAATATAAAGATGAACACGTGTTTATATTACTTCAACAGTTGACGATGATATGTATCGTTTTAGCATGATAAATCTTCGCTCATTTATTTCCTATGTTATTGCTTCGTAGTTATAATATCAAATTAGAAAAAAAAATGTTCTAAAAATGTGTACAGTAATCGCTTCAAGATTAAATAAAAATACCGTTAAAGGCTGGAGTGCTAATTCATTTCAATGTTAATTTCGTCAAATTATTTTAACCGTTATAAAGGAGTGTTAATAATGTTTCATTTTATTTATTCATACACCTTTATTAAACGCGTCGCCTGTGGAATATTTATAATAAATACGTATTTACATTGCTTTGTAACTTGCGCTACCGGATATTAGAACTGAAGCATTGTAGCTGAACTAATGTGTGTGTGCATGTATGTATGTGGGTGTGTATGATGTGTGGTGTGCAAGAAAAAAACTAAACAATATAAGAAAATAATCTCATACTGTGCTCATCCATTTACTGGCAACCCCATAACTACCACAAATTATAATCGAAAATATTATATTTATCTAGCTGACCCCGCAAACTTTGTTTTGCCATATATGTTATAACATATATGGCAAAACAAAGATATAGATATATGATATAACATATATTTCTAATTTGGCATTATTATAATAAACCCTCTTAATCCCCCCCCCCCCCTATAACTTAGGGGTATGAAAAATAGATTTTGGCCGGTTCTCAAACCTATCCGATATAAATTTCATTAAAATCAATCCAGTCGTTTCGGAGGAGTATTTTAACTAACACTGTGACACTTGAATTTTATATATAAGATATTACGTTACAGTTAACTACGTAACAAAAATGCGATATCTACAATGAGTGTAATACCAATCTAAAGGACGAAACGGAATTATAATAAAACTAAAAACTTTACAAGTCTTCAAAAAGACAAACTGAATCAAATTATAACTACAAAGGGTAACGTAACATAATATGTTCTCTACAAAAATAGTAACGCTTATAATTTACAATTTTTTTTTTATTATTATTATTTTTTATTTTATTTTAAAATAATCAAAATCGAAAATAATTAATTTTTATTTATGTATACTACAATGATAGTAAAAATTCCTCGTAGAAACTCAATGAGTTAACACGAAAATCTCTCGACATAAACTGTTTAAAAACAAGGAAACAACAAACACGAAATATTTAACCCAGATAATTTTCAGTCACATATATTTAAACGCACATAATGTGCGTTTTAATGTCACATTCGTTTGATCAATAGGATCGTTATAAAATTAAATTGTTTTCATTTCTTTAATCTCGTGAAAGGGGTATTATAAAACTCATTAATCTTTGACAGGATTAATAATGGTCTGTCCAAATCGGCTTCTAGGGCTGCACGTTTTTAATAAATCCTTTTGTGAAATTTAATCGTTCTTAGTTTTATTTATTCGCTTATTTATTACATAAGAAACACATTTAAATAGAATTTATAACGATTGTATAACATCAAAGAATGAAAATTATAAGAACTTAAAAGTCAAATCTGTTTTCTTATGAAAAAAAAATGTCGACACATTCGTTCTGACACATACTTTATCATCGAATTATACTCGTAGATGCTACAAGCAAATAGATGTAAGATTGTAAGAATGCAATAAATTAATAATGACAAATAAACACGTAACAAACACTCAACAGATAATATAGAATGAAGAATATACGCTTCAGCCTGTAATACATACTGGGCATAGGCCTCTTTCCCCATGTAGGAGAAGGATCAGAGTTTAATCCACCACGCTGCTCCAATGCGGGTTGGCGGATGTATTCCCTACTATGAGTAACGATCGCTATCAGGTGTACATGATAACAACCGGGACCGACGGCTTAACGTGCTCTCCGAGGCACGGCGGGGAGACCCACAAGGACTGCACAAACACCCAGACCACGGCAAACACTTGTATGGCCAAATACAATACAAATGTTTGTCGTGTGCGGGGATCGAACCCGCATCTGCCAGCGCAACAGGTACAATCCATGGCTGTAACCGTTGCACCAACGCGGAATAAAGAATATAGAATCATGTAAATTATTTGCCCTTTAAATTAAAGTTAGAAATAATCATCGTTAACTCCATTTTTGACAGCATGCTGCCGAAATAGAGAAAAAGCAAAATGAGATGGAGAATAAGAAACTACTCGGAACAGTGGTACAATATGGCAGTGTCATACAGCTACTGCACGTTAAGTCTAACAAGTACTTGACTGTAAGTATATTTAGACTTTATAGCTTCTATCTTTGTTTTACGAAAAGTTGAAAAATTCTGAAAGTTATAAATAAATTTTCTTGATTTTGGTCGAAACTCTTTGTTTGAAAATAATTTTAAAACAATTTCAATTTTGCTATCACATAATTGCAAATGAAAAGTTTGCGTAACCTTTAAAACTTAAAAAAAGAGATAAGTGATAGGAATGTTTGTATCAGGTGAACAAAAGACTGCCCGCGCTGCTAGAAAAGAACGCAATGCGGGTACATTTAGACGCTAATGGAAATGAAGGCTCGTGGTTCTACGTAATACCTTTCTACAAACTCCGGTCGACTGGTGAGTTGTTTCTCTAACTACCGACCTTTCAGAGCTTTTTTGTATGCTGCCACAAGAGACTTTAGCCTTTAACGGCCGAACCCAATATTCAGTCTATCTCTGGTTATGTCCTACTAGAGACAGAAATATCTATCTATCATTCATTTTACTGACCCAATAAACTTGTCGACGATAGGCAATCTTATCCTTCAAAGCTATCTATCGACGAGAGGGAGGATAGCTTACCAGAGATAACAGTTCGTATGAAAATTACAGTTTAAGCGTCCCAATAATAATAGAGTTCTATCTGTCAGTAACGTTGGTTATCTTTAGTAACAACAATATCCGATCTATAGTTTTCGGGGGATAACTAAGATTTATTAATTGCAAAAGTATGTTCTTTGTTTAAAATAAAATTAATTTCGAGTGAAAAATAATGGCAGACTCAAGTTCAAGTAGCAATTCAAGTGATATTGCTCTTTTGCAACAATTAATTGAATAAAAATAATAAGTTTCTTCTGAAATAATACTTACTTTAGACATCTTGTGAATAAAACAAACAATTTGGTGAATGATTGTATAATTTGCAATGATTTGTATAATTATACAAATTCAAACGAAACGACGATTCAATAAAGCGTAATGGCCTCGTAGCGTCTTGTTGTGTCGTGTTAAAACGTTCCGTTACTAGACTTACCGTGCATTCCATATTAAAATAATACCATTTATTATAAATTAAAAAGTCTGTGTAAAAATTAATTTGTCCATATTTATATAAAACAAGATTACTTTAATATGAATAAAATTTGTATGACAAATTTAAATACTACAAAACATCTATGTAACACAACTGAGGCCGTCTGTGACGCTGCGTATACTGGAATGTAAGGGAGAGCTCAGGTAGCCGGTCTATCTACAGCTAACTGGAGATAGTATTCCCCTATGCGAATTATTGGGACAACTACAAAGGATAGATAGTTAGTTATTAGCAGTCGATGATAACTACCTATCTCTATCTTTAGATTGAATATTGGGTTCGGCCGTAAGAAAACAACTGAATTGAATTAAGTTATTAGATTAGTGTCAATCATTTTGTGCGTAAAATAAATGACTAAAAGATTTCCATTAGGTGATACCAACAAAAAACAGAGTCGCTTTTTTCTGAGTGACAAAGCTTCGCTAATTTTCTTTGTCAATCTCTTGGTTTTCCAGTTTAGTCAGACGACTGTAGTAATTGTATAGCTTCTAAGTTAATATCGTTGAATAGAATAGAATTTATGTTATAAAAAAAATGTTCTATAAATTCCTAAATTAGTTCTCGAAGATTATCATAGTTAAGCTCAATTTATATTTTCCCAGTGTAATAATGAATTAAAAGGCAAGGCAGATTTATTATTTTGTCTTCGTTACAACGATTAAAACATTTGTTCGTAGGGGATAATGTGGTGGTTGGCGATAAGGTTATCTTGAATCCAGTTAATGCTGGACAACAAGTCCTACATGTTTCTTCTAACCACGAACTACCGGATAATGCTGGATGTATGGAGGTAAATATTTGACTGGACGATTTATATATTTTGTTTTCATTTAGAAAACTTTTTCATTTTCATGTGTTAAGTACGTATTTTAAGACTAATTTTCAGAATTATTTTAAGAGTATTCAATTGATTCCAATTATTTTCTTGTCGAAAATAATATATTGAGAATATATTTTAACGCAATTATTAGGGTCCCACTTGTTTATCTACACTAGTAGCGTTATAGTGCTCTCTTATTAACGTTTATAATTTTCCAATTAGTAGATATTAAAATAGCTATACTTAATAGCTTGAAGAACTCTTGAGGAAAGAGATCAAAAATAAAAGCTAAAAGAAAGCTAAAAACTCTAGACTAAAAAAACATAGCAGTAAATCAAGTAATAATAAAAAAAATAATCCAAAATAAATTTCCCAGGTGAACGTGGTAAACTCCTCGACATCCTGGAAGGTGACCCTTTTCCTAGAACACAAGGAAAATCAGGAGGAGATGCTGAAGGGTGGTGACGTGGTGAGGTTGTTCCACGCGGAGCAAGAGAAGTTCCTCACCATGGACGAGTACAAGCGGAGGCAACACGTCTTTCTGAGGACCACGGGAAGGTCGAGTGCTACGGCTGCCACCAGCAGCAAAGCCCTGTGGGAGATTGAGGTATCGCTTTGTACTTAGTGGTAGTTGAACTATACAATACTAGTTGTTGCCCAGTGGTCAAAATTCGACCGTAATTCATTTAAATTATAAGTTTGAACATTATTAAGGTTCTGTTGTCAAAGACTATACTTCTATAATAGTAAAAAAAAGA
Organism: Melitaea cinxia; assembly: GCF_905220565.1. Lineage (NCBI taxonomy): Eukaryota > Metazoa > Arthropoda > Insecta > Lepidoptera > Nymphalidae > Melitaea > Melitaea cinxia. The sequence continues at coordinate 8,988,975 of NC_059419.1, forward strand.
GTATATGTGCGTGTGAGTGTGTGATACATGGTAGTGTGTGTAAGGTTTTTTATTTATTGTATTTTTATGCATAATTTAAAAAAATATTTAGCATTCTGCACACCTACATATAAACTAAGCGTGCGAAATATCATACTCCTCCGTCCTCGCAATTGTCGTAAAAAGGGGCACGAAGTTTTCGCCATTACTTTCATTTATGTCCGGTTGCTATAATACAGAAGGCTTTAGAACATGTCTTGTTCTCAACGGTTAACAAAACGAATCATTTTCTGAGTAAAGAAACCGTGTTTACCTAAGTCTATAATATGAAAGTAAGTACGCCGCCTGTTTCTCTACGTTTTCGACTTTCAATCAAACCAATCTATACTAATAAATGGGGAGCCCGTTTTTTTCGTTCGGTTATACTGCAAAAACTACTGACCCAATCGGAATAATACTTATACCATAAGACGCAGCGTGTTTTGGGAAGGTTTTATACATGACTAGTGACCCGCCCCGGCTTCGCACGTGTGTAAAGACTATCAGTATTCCTCTGCTATATTTTGCATGTATTATACATATAAACCTTCCTCTGAAATCATTCTATTTACTAAAGAACACCGCATCAAAACCCGTTGCGTAGTTTTAAAGATCTGAGCATACAGACAGCGTGAAGCGACTTTGTTTTATACTATGTAATGATATATTGGTGATTACTTATTGTGTAAAACAAAAATATATACAGCAAAAAAAACTTTGCCATCATCATCGAGTATTTATAAAAGTTTATGTGATTCAAAAGCTTATGAATTATTCAGAAACTTCGAACAATTCAAACTGCAGAAGTTTTAATTAGATTAAATTTCTTACGATTAAGTTCTCAGCGAGGTTAAATTGTTTGCCAACCCCTAACAAGAGAGACGTTTTGGCTTTATATTTTAACATACTACATATTTGCAAATGACACTTGTCGAGTTACATTAACTTGTAACTTGTTTCTGCCTTTTTGATGGACTAATTTTCTTCGAATGTTTTAGAAATTGAGTTATTAAAAATCTATACTAATATTATCAAGCTGAAGAGTTTGTTTGTTTTCTTGAACGCGCTCTCAGGAGCTACTGAATGTATTTTGAAAAATTGTTTTAGTGTTAGAAAGCCCATTTATCTATTGGCTATATAATTATAACACCACGTTTTGAACAATAGGAGCTGAGCATTACTAAAAAGTTTTGCAAAAATAGGAAAAAATATTCTTTTTTGAGAGCTTCTGGTACGTGCGTTGCGTAAACGGTTGAAGCTACCTAAAATTATGTATTAGGAAATTGATCGCCATTAACATTCCTACCTAAAAAAGTCCGAGACTGCATATGTCTATCTTTTGAGCTTGACACACCATAACCTTTTTTTATGCTAATCAACTTTATTCTAAAATAATGCATTATTTGCGAGTGTGCTTTTATAGACATAAAATAAATCCTTAACTAAATAAATACGCTATCCATCACAAGTATTTCTCTATGGACAAAATTCCCCTTGACATTATTTGATTGCAATGAATATCTTAGAAGATATTTAAAGTTCGCTTAAACCGAATATAAAAAAAAACATCATATCAAAAATTTCGATCTAGCGGGTACATCGTTCATAGCTTAATCGGCTAGAGCGCCGACACGGTCAGTCGGAGACGCGGGTTCGAACCCCGCTGGAGCGGTCAATGTTTGATACGATATTCAAAAATGTTTAGATATTTAAAATAACTTTTCAACGAATTAACGATCACAAAAAATGGAAAGGCGCGAATCCTTACGAACGAAATTCTTCATCAACAAGGCAATTTTACGAAGATAAACTTTGTCTTTTAGAGCATTTAATTTGGACGCATAACTTAGGAGATAATGTAAAATCAAATGAAACAATTCCGCGTCGCGCCACTCGCCTGTGTAAGTCGCCCGAGTTACACAGTGATCAATGGTTTAAAAATATTTAAGTACGTTTTTCAAATTAAAGCATGTAAAACCGCGGGCACAGCTAGTATTTAATAAATCTATTTTACAACAAAATGTGTATCTATACACAACACGCGCTTTTACTCCATAGGCATTCGTACGAGTATTACAAAATGTTAAGGGCCTGTTTTTGTTACTATGGATAAACGCTATTTGACGAATGACAGTATACGACGGTAAAAGGTTTTTGATTCATTATTCTTTTTTACCATCGAATTTACGATATTTATGAGATATTTTTGGGTTATCTGGAAGAAATGGCTAAATAGCCATAAGTCCGCCCATTGTACTTCACAGTCTGTAAATGTTTTTTTAAATGTGTTTATTGTTTAAAATGTAGTTGTGGTGTACAATAAAGTATAAATAAATAAATGACTATTTCTATTTGTATCGTCATCCGTTAATAGCGTTATCCACAGCTGCTAAAACGGACCGTAAGTGTGTATATCTGTTGTCGTAGGTGGTACAGCATGACCCATGCCGAGGCGGCGCGGGTCATTGGAACTCGATATTTCGTTTCAAACATCTCGCCACTGGGCACTACTTAGCTGCTGAAGCTTGTATCAAACAATCGTAAGTATATTATTTTCCTAATATATATTTTTTTATCATTATTATTAAATGGCTTGGTCAGATTAAAGCGACTATGATGATGGTGCATCTCAATTTCAAACTCAGCTTTACTAGTTTTTACAGTCAATAAAAAAAATATCGAGAAGTTCAATCCACCGACTTCCCTTCTTTATACGACTAGGACAAAAAACATGCGTACGGCTCACCTGATGGTAAACCGTTACCGTAGCTTATACACCTGCAACACTAGAAGCATCGTAAGCGCGTTGCCGACTCTACTCCTGACCCTCCCCAGAAGCTCTGGCCACCGTACTAACATAGAAACATTCCAAACAGCTTCCAGCTGGAGAGCAATGTTATTGAAATGTGATCTTCTGTAAAGTTGAAGTATTTCACCAGTCGGGTAACTTCAGATTTTGAGCAGGACATTTTCTTCACTGCTCTGTCTCAGAAAATGAGATCACCTGATTGGAGAAACCGATTTCCAAAATATTCAAGCGTCATTTTGACACCAGATGTAGTCTGCTCAGTCTGTACCGAAATAGATCCATCAAAACTATTATTTTATTCTCAGAGAGAATCTAATGGAAAATGAGGGTTTGGATTCGGAGCCAGCTTACCAGCTCGTGTCGGTGCCCCATTCCTCAGAGATCGCGACGCTGTTCGAGCTGGACCCGACCACCATGACGCACTCCGACGCGCCAGTGCCGCAGAGCAGCTACGTCAGGTAACACACTCCTTAGAACCCCACCACTGTGTACTACCACTACTACTGTACTAAATATTGTCTAGCCAGCTTGTACCACTTTGCAATAAGAGATGTAACAATACTGTCCCAAACTTTGCGTACCATACAGTTTACATTACAGCCTATACAGACCACTGCTGGACATAGGCCTCCACAAGTTCGCGCCAAAAATAACGTGAACTCATGTGTTTTGCCCATAGTCACCACGCTGGGCAGGCGGGTTGGTGACCGCAGTACGGGCTTTGTCGCACCGAAGACGCTGCTGCCCGTCTTCGGGACAGTTATACATATTGACTATACTTAATATTCATACAGTTTGACTATACTTAATATTCATACAGTTTGACTATACTTAATATTTGTAGGTTACAACATTTATGCACGCACACCTGGGTTCACTCAACATCAATACCTATCGACAAGGAAGAGGAGAAGCCGGTTATGTCTAAGGTTCGTATTGAGATATGTATCGTACATTTTTGAAGATAGCTCACGATATTTGCCAATAAATAAATATTATATTTACTGCTAAATTTTGTCAATTATATACAATACAGCTAGCATATATCAGTGAGAAATAAAGCAACAAATAAAAAGTATATTAACTAATATACAAATTAGGAAATAATCGCTATTTTAATAAATATTAGAAATTATTAAAATATTGATTATTTCTTAATTTGTAATTGTGTTGTTTGTTCGATAAGAATCATGAAATAATACGACATACAAAAAAAAAAAAAAAAATTACAAATTGTTATCCTTAAACTAACATATTTTTTTATTTAATTATTTTATGCCTATTTTTATGCAAAAGACATTATCAGTATTATTCAAATTTTAGGTCGGATGTTCAGTAATAAAAGAGGACAAAGAGGCATTTGCCTTGATATCCGTGTCTCCTAGTGAGGTCCGAGATTTAGATTTCGCTAATGACGCTTGTAAGGTTCTCTCGGCACTGTCGACTAAACTGCACCACGGGAACATCGAACACAATGAAATGAAGTAAGTTTACAAATAAAGTGCACCATATAAAAACCGAATTGTTGTGATAGTCAGTAACTTCTTGATTGGGACGTAAGAAGTGCTTTTGTTTACTTATTGATCGATTTTAAGATGATGACGTCAGGTTTTTTTTTTAAATTACAGAAGGGATTTTAATTTCAGTTTACAATTTGACGATTTGTATTGAGTGGATTATAAACGTACTTTATTTGCATTAATATATATTACTAGCTGACCCCGCATACGTTGTTTGCATATATATTATTAACCCCCCTTAATCCCCTCCCCACTTATTACTTCTCAGACCTACCCGATATGCGCACAAAATTTCATAAAAATCGGTCCAGCCGTTTCGGAGGAGTATCTTAACTAACATTGTGACACGCGAGCTTTATATATAAGATATACCCAAAAATTAAGCTTGTAATTAATTTTCGTTTATTTCAGGGCCTTAACCTGCCTCCTCCAAGATATAGTATATTTTATAGCAGGCTTTGAAAACGAACCCAATAAGTGCAAAGCGCTCGACCTTGTGGTCGAAAATCCTAACCGTGACAGACAAAAATTGCTCCGAGAACAGTATATATTGAAACAGCTTTTTAAGATATTACAGGTGAGGGCGAAGTTTTGATAAATTGATCATACTTACTGTTTGTTAATTATATCAATAAAGATTTATTGAGGACACAGCAGAAAATATTATGGTCAAAATTTGGAGCAGCTCAACCGGGGAAGTACCTTAACCTTACAATCGCAGCCAAATAGAAATTCATCTGAAGTAGTGTTGTTTCTGTGGTAAATTAGATAGCCAGAGCGCTTGGGGATAGGTTATATTGGCAGAAGAGTTTGGGTCGGCAACGTGCTTTTGATAAAATTGCATCTAATGACTACAGTAATGACTTCATATAAGATGAACCGTAAGCTTGCTTCAACTCATTTAAAAAACAAGTGATAAAAGAATACACTTTGTTCGGATGACGTCTAGAATGTCACTGTGAATAAATTGGGTATTTACAACATTAATCTGGCACAAAGCACTGGGCACCAAAGTTATTTGACTCATAATCAGTTTCATTAAGACAAAACTGATAAAAAAAACGAGTGTTCTTTAGACAACACAACTGAAGTAGTTATTTTCACTAACTTATTTTAACTGAGGTAGGGCACAGCAGGAATTTCCTGCTCAAAATATGGAGCAGCCCGACTGGGGTAGTACCTCGACCTTATAGAAGACCACAGCTAAATAACACTGTTTTCAATCAGTATTGTGTTCCTGTTGGTGAGTAAGGTGACCAGAGCTCCTGGGGGGATTGGGTCGGCAACGCGCTTGCGATGCTTCTGGTGTTGCAGGCGTCTATAAGCTACGGTAATCTCTTACCATCAGGTGAGCCGTACGCTTGTTTGCCGAACTAGTGATATATATAAAAAAACTTATATCTCCCTCTCAACTTAAGTTCGCTTCGTCCGATCACATTTTTCGTAAAGCACTCGTCACGCATTCAGCTTACTCCCCAAGTCAAGCGTGCGTAAAAAAGTTTTACTTCAAAAATCAACTTGTTTTTTCAGGGTCCTTTCCAGGAATCCCCTGAAGGAGAGCCATTTCTTAAAATAGAAGAACTGTACGACCCACGTTATGCCCCTTACAAATTTATCTTCCGCCTGTGCTACCGAATACTCCGGCTAAGTCAACAGGACTATCGCAAGAATCAGGTAAGACGCCGATCAATACGACGATTCCGTTTAGATTACTGAATGGAAATAGATTTTAAGTAGCCCAACCAATTTGTTTAAATGCATTTTTAACCGACTTCCAAAAGACGAGAATGTTCTCAATTTTTTTTTAATTAACTTTAAACTGGGTGGACAGGTTTTGATAAAAAAAAATTAATCGAAAGGTGGTGCTCATCGTGTCCGATGCGTATCAATGATCAAACAACGATCTCACTACAATAATAATTGTGTTTGCTCGCAATCATAAAAAAACGACTTCAATTACATCTACAAGTAATACAACGTAGGCAGACGAAAAAATAGTCAAGTAAGTACGCGTTATCAAAGATTACTCAAAAAGTTGTAATCAGATCTCGATGAAATTTAGACGTGACAAAAATCATCAAAATCGGTACATCGGTACGGTATAATACAACGTAGGTCGACCAAAAAATAGTCTAGTAAATACGCATTATTAGATATAACTCAAAAAGTAGTTGTTAGATCTCAAATAAATTTAAATGGGACCAAATGACACGCACCACCTTTCGGTTAAAACTTTATTGAAATCGGTCCACCCAGTCAAAAGCTCTGAAGTAACATACATAAAAAAAAAAATATAATCGAATTGAGTACCTCCTCCTTTTTTTGGATGTCGGTTAAAAAATAAAAAGTTATTTGTCTATCCTTATCTAGTGTTGTGACGTATTACTTCAGTAGTATAGCGTAGTATACTACTCAGTTTTGTCTACACAATACCAGACGAAAGTAGCCTATATTTTATTCAACTATCAACATGCTATGTAATATCACAATTTTTTTATCAAATAAGAACATATTTATAGTATTGTGATGTTTTTTTAGGAATATATTGCAAAACATTTTGGCTTCATGCAAAAACAAATCGGATACGACATACTAGCAGAGGACACTATCACGGCTCTTTTGCACAACAACAGGAAACTTCTAGAGAAACACATCACCGCCTCCGAAATCGAGACTTTTGTCGGTGAGCCTAAATTTTTGATAAAAACCTTAACTCAATGGATTGTCCTCTTTGAATTTTAAGCGAAATAAGTTTAGAATTATTCTTGCTCTTATTTTGTAATTTTCCTGTATTTCGCTTTTGTAATCTAAAGTAATCCTTAGAATTAAGTTTAAGCAAAGCAATCAAGATCGCCTAGGTTTTTACTTTTTCTTTTTAAAAACTTTGATAGATTTGCCACTAACAAGTAGATCCTTTAGAAGAAGTTTCATTTGCAAATCTTAGCATTCCTAAGACTGTATCTTAAGTTTAAAATCGAGTCTATTTCCTAATTTTATCCCTTACAAGTAAAAATTACATAATATGTAAATAGCATAACTCATAAAGTGAACAAATCACAATTATAGTGTACTGAACTGCACTTTTTAATACACAAACGCTGGTAATATACCTACTTAAACTGTGTACATGAACGTGCACACGTGAACACTAACGTGACAACGTGACATTGACCAAGTAAGATCAAAATAATTGAAATAAATAAATAAGCACTTCACACTTAACGGCCCCCATTAGGATTGACTCCTCTGTCGGGGGTCCGGAAACACACGCACTCCACAAGCTCAAACGCCCAGACTACGACAAACATCTATATGGCCATATCAAACCCGCGATCGCCAGTGCAACAGCCAGCGCTGTGACCGCTGCACCAACGCGTCGTCAAATATCAATATCATCCTATTTGTCTCCAGGCCTTGTCCGCAAGAACATGAAGACCTGGCAGTCCCGTTTCCTCGATTACCTAAGTGACTTGTGTATCTCTAACAAGAAAGCTATTGCGGTGACTCAGGAGCTAATATGCAAAAGTGTTCTCTGCGCCAACAATGCTGACATACTTATTGAGACGAGGTATGTTTCTATATTTTGGAAAAAACTTGTGCCAAACTTATTGCCGTGTATTTAATTCAGTTACTCATTATTTGTTTTTTTATATTTTTAGTTATGCAATTTTGAAAGATATAGTTTCATTCTATAACTCTGCTGCAGTTATTTTTTTATTTCTTAATCAACAGCTTACATTAACTCATAAACAATAATATATATACATACAGGTTAACACCACAAACAAACCTCGGTTGAACTAAGCGATAACAATAAATTACTATTGAATAATCAGAATCAGACGAAATTTAACAATTAAATCAAATCGTGATATCATTACTAACAAATGACCGTCATTGAATTACAATGTTACCAAGTAAAAATAATGATTAAAAAAGAAAAGACAGTATATAGCATAACTCAAATATAAAAAACATTATACATTTAAAATATAAAAATCTCATACAAAACTAACAAACATACTAACCATTTGACCGTTGTTCAAAAACAGCATACTTATATTATTATGATTTAATGGCATAATAAATCGCCAAATAAGTAGTTGTCAAAAGCATACAATTAACCTTTCTTTTACAGACTAGTATCAACAAAATATGAAAACATATCGGAAACAGACAATAAGGGTAATAAATACACGGTAGAAGACGATGTCATGTTGCTCTGGAACAACAAAAAGGTGAGTTAACACTTGAATGATCAAAGTTTAATTGCTAGGAAACACTCGACCACCCAGCTAAGTTTTTGTTAAACCTTAGCGGGGCTATATATAAAGGCCATATTGGCTTTAATAAAAATGCTATCGTTATTTTTTGCCTGCCCTATGTAAGATTTTCGTCATCATTACATGGTATAAAACAAAGTCGCTTCCCGCCGTCTGTATGCTTAGATCTTTAAAATTACGCAACAGATTTTGATGCGGTTTTCTTTAGTAAATAGAGTGATTCCAGAGTAAGGTTTATATGTATAATACGTGCATAATATAGTAGAAGAACACTGATTGTTTTTGTACCCGTGCGAATCCAGGGCAGATCGCTAGTATAAAATATAATAATATGTGATATTGTAAATGGTAATTTAAATTTTGTACAAAATTTTATATATTTTTTGTCTTATGAAGATTATTAGTTACCACCCATAATATGTCTATTTCAGCCTTCTTTTTGCGACCTGTTTTTTTTTTTCTTTTTACTTATATAACAATAAATATGAATTGTCAAATAGATCATTAAACTTGTTCAATTAGTTAACCTACTTTACTAATCCTTTATTATTATTTTTTCATGTAACTAGGTCGGTAAACAAGCGTACGGCTCACCTGATGGTAAGCGATTACCGTAGCTGATAGACGTCTGCAACACCAGAAAGAAGCATAGCAAGTGCGTTGCCGACCCAATCCCCAATACCCCCTAGAAGCTCTGATCACCTTACTCAACAACAGGAACACAAACCTGCATGAAAACAGTATTATTTAGCTGTCATCTTCTGTAAGGTCGAGGTACTACCCCAGTCGAGCTGCTTCATATTTTGAGCAGGATATTTCGTGCTGTGTCTTACTTCAGTTAAGTTACGAAACAATACTCTTTTCTTAGAATTATCGTAGTTTAAAAGTGAAGAATAACCTAACCTAGTACATTTTTAATGACGAATCAAGAATGGTCTATAGTTTGATTTGGTGGATAGATTATAAACTGACTATGACCAAAATTTACTCGATTTCTATATAATTTTTGATTGTATATTTAAGTAATTTTTGTTAATTTCTTTGTAAGTGGTGTGTATAGTGTGTTTGGTGTGGTAGAAAAATTATAAAGTGTATTTTATCTTGACTGCAGAACTCTCGTCTGCTGTCGTCTCTGGCGTCGGAGGCGGAGGCCGACCCCCGTAGCGAGGCGGCCGCCATCCTCGACTACTACCGGCACCAGCTGGACCTGTTCTCCAACATGTGCCTCAACCGCCAGTACCTGGCGCTCAACAGCCTGTCTCAACAGCTGAGGATCGACCTCATCCTCAAGTAAGTTTATAACCTGCCACCTCTTCTGATTTAGATTAATAAAAATGACACAATTAAAATTATAAGAAAATTATAAACACATATGTATAAAGTTTACATAAGTTAGAGGATCAGTCAAAAATACTATAACTTGGGCACAAGGTCACAACTGAATTTAAATAACTACTTCTATTTGACTCATTTTTACGTACAGCATAGGATTTGTCTTACTATATGTTGTTCAATTGTGGATGACACCTGTTTATGGATTAACTAAGCTAACGCCCGGTTTCTGAAACGTTTGTCAAAGTATAGGTCTGCCAAATGACTGTTAGATTTAACACGGCTGTCAAATAAATTTGAGTTGCTGAAACGTCATTCACAGCAAAACTAACTAATCCTCGATTAGTTTGATTTGACATTCGTTTTGTAACATTTGCGCCCGGTTTCCGAAACGTTTGTCAAAGTATAGGTCTGCTAAACGACTGTTAGATTTAACACGGCTGTCAAATAAATTTGAGTTGCTGAAACGTCATTCACAGCAAAACTAACTAATCCTCGATTAGTTTCATTTGACATTCGTTTTGTAACATTTGGTCATGTAACATTATAATTAAATATTATTTCATATATTAGTGATGTATCAAAACCTACAGAAACTGTTAGTTGTGATTTTATTTAATAAATCTGATAATACTGATACATCCAATAAAGCATCATATAAAAGAAGATGAAAAAAAAAAGAAAATAGTTCCTAAAAAATATATATATTTAAAAAAAAAACAATATTATGAAAAAAAGAGGAAAAGCGTATCCTTAGAAGAAAAAATTAAATTATCAGAATATAGACTAAATTAAAAAAAACATTCGTTATTTAATCTAGAAAAAAATATATACAGAAAGGGTATGAAAATATGATAAAGTAGTTATAATTGTAATAGCTTGATTTAAATCCTAGTTATTAAGTTATTATAAGTATTTTTTTTAATTGTTCCTATAAATGTATATTTATATATATATTTATGATTTAAATTTAAACAAATTATTTATATGACCTTTTTTTTTGAAATTCCCTAATAAAATTTAAAACTTAACAATTAAAATGTGTTAATAATAGACATGACCACGCAGAAGTGTTTTCATTTATTATTGAACTTTGACCAGTTTCTTCTTGGTGATAATAATAGACATCTGTGTAACCTACAACAAAGAACAAAAATTTTTAGTTTAACAAGACCAAAATGTAGACTTTTATAAGAAAAAGCATATATTACAAATATAACACTTGGTTATAAATATGCTTTACATACCTTCAAAGAAACAAAATGTAGTTTCACGTAGAAAATAATTGTTTTCTTTAAGTTAATTCACCGATATACACCGATTAGTTGACCGAGTATTTGACAGACATTTGATCAATGTTTATAGCTTAATTCACGTTCCAGAAACCCAAAATGGCGGTTAACATACGATTCCACAGTCAAATTTGACAGCTATGTCAACTGACAGGATGTTTAAATTAAGTAGTTTAACCATGCTTTTAGCAACTCTTTTGGTACTTAACAAGAGATTTGACAGATGATTTGTTAATTTTTGCGTTAACCGGCCGGCGGGTAAGTGTTACATTCAAAGAAATTTCGTAATTATAACAAAGGCAAGTACAAATCATAAACCCAAAAATGCTAAAAATATTTACAACTCCTGAATTCCAAATTCTATTCTCTTCAATTCTATTAGAAATAGTATGCTGTTCGGACAAAAAACTAATACAAGTCAGTATGATGTAAACACATGATTTATTTATGTCTCCATGAATGTTGCCAACTTTATTAATATTCAATGATGTTTTGCTTGTGTATCCAAAATTTATACTTCTTAGAACGATTTTGGCGATGAATCGATGAATTTCAAGAAGCGATAAATATTCATTCAGTGTTATGTAATTTTAATTTTATAAAAAATTTCTAATCTATTCGATCAAAACTAATGAACTGAAAAAAAGTGACAATGTCATAATTTTTCACCATTGAACACTTGTATATTTATTTATTGCGTCTGATTTTGTCTCGTTTAGTGTCAAAAGATGATTTTTGTATAGCTTAAATAAAATTGTGTGTTTGACCGTTCAAATATGGAATTAATGATTTTTTCGCCTTTTTTTGGCGCGAACTTGGGGAGGCCTTTGTCCAGCTGTGGACTGTGATAGGCTGAAGTGGTGAATGATTTACGCGCCCCTATTTTTTATTTAATTTTTATTGTAATCCCCAATCACGTAAATGAAATAAGTTGCTTGTCCGCAGGTGCATGTCGAACAGCGCGCTGTCGCACGACGTGCGCGCGTCGTTCTGCCGGCTCATGCTGCACCTGCACGTGGACCGCGACCCGCAGGAGCCCGTCACGCCCGTCAAGTACGCGCGCCTGTGGGCCGAGGTCGCGGGCACCATCCACGTGCACGAGTGAGTCTCTAACACATCCGACACACAGGAGACTGTTCTGCCGGCAGGAGACTGTTCTGCCGGCAGGAGACTGTTCTGCCGGCTCATGCTGCACCTGCACGTGGACCGCGACCCGCAGGAGCCCGTCACGCCCGTCAAGTACGCGCGCCTGTGGGCCGAGGTCGCGGGCACCATCCACGTGCACGAGTGAGTCTCTAACACATCCGACACACAGGAGACTGTTCTGCCGGCAGGAGACTGTTCTGCCGGCAGGAGACTGTTCTGCCGGCTCATGCTGCACCTGCACGTGGACCGCGACCCGCAGGAGCCCGTCACGCCCGTCAAGTACGCGCGCCTGTGGGCCGAGGTCGCGGGCACCATCCACGTGCACGAGTGAGTCTCTAACACATCCGACACACAGGAGACTGTTCTGCCGGCAGGAGACTGTTCTGCCGGCAGGAGACTGTTCTGCCGGCTCATGCTGCACCTGCACGTGGACCGCGACCCGCAGGAGCCCGTCACGCCCGTCAAGTACGCGCGCCTGTGGGCCGAGGTTGCGGGCACCATCCACGTGCACGAGTGAGTCTCTAACACATCCGACACACAGGAGACTGTTCTGCCGGCTCATGCTGCACCTGCACGTGGACCGCGACCCGCAGGAGCCCGTCACACCCGTCAAGTACGCGCGCCTGTGGGCCGAGGTCGCGGGCACCATCCACGTGCACGAGTGAGTCTCTAACACATCCGACACACAGGAGACTGTTCTGCCGGCTCATGCTGCACCTGCACGTGGACCGCGACCCGCAGGAGCCCGTCACACCCGTCAAGTACGCGCGCCTGTGGGCCGAGGTCGCGGGCACCATCCACGTGCACGAGTGAGTCTCTAACACATCCGACACACAGGAGACTGTTCTGCCGGCTCATGCTGCACCTGCACGTGAACCGCGATCATAATCTTAACTTATTTCTTCTACATTCGTGTGACAAACAAGTGTAAGGTCTGCATGAAATAGTAAACTGGTACCGTAAACTGTCGACGCTTTCAACACTAGCGCCCGGTTTCTGAAACGTTTGTCAAAGTATAAGTCTACTTACGGCTTTTAGATTTAAAACGGCTGTCAAATCAATTTGAGTTGCTGAAACGTTATTCACAGCAAAATTAGCTAGTCCTCGATTAGTTTGATTTGACATTCGCTTTGTAACATGTGGTCATGTAACATAATTAAATATTATTTTATATATTTGTGATGTATCAAAACCTACAGAAACTATTAGTTGTGATGTTATTTAATACATCTGATAATACTCATACATCTAATAAAGCATCTTATAAACATCTAAGAAAGATACAATAAAAGAAAATAGTTCCTAAAAACAATAACTGACTAGCCCGTTGGCGCAGTTTGTAGTGACCCTGCTTTCTGGTCCGCAAGTGGCGGGTTCGATTCCCGTCTGAGTCTGTGTGTAATATTTGTATTTATATATTTATACGAGTATATTAATTTTTTCTATCAATATTTATAAAAAAAACTGTATGTTATAAGATATTTATTTATTTATTATTAAAAAAAAAACAATATCATGAAAATAAAGACGATCTTTAGAAGAAAAAATTAAATTATCAGAATATTGTAGACTGATTTAAAAAAAAAATCATTAGTAGAAAATAGTAGTATGGAAATATGATAATGTAATTATAATTATAATAGCTTGTTTTAAGTTTTAGTTATTAAGTAATTATAAGTATTTTTTTAATAGTTCCTATAAATGTATATTTAGATATATATTTTATGACCTTTTCTTTTAAATTCCCTATTATTTATATATTGTTAGTAATCAAATTTAAAACTTAACAATTAAAATGTGTCAATAATAGTGATGACCGCACAGAAGTGTTTTTATTTATTATTGAACTTTGACCAGTATCTTCTTGGTAATAATAATAGACATCTATGTAAGCTACAACAAAGAACAAAAATTTTTAGTTTATCAAGACCAAAATGTTGATTATATTATAAGATAAAACATATATTATATATATAACACTTGATTATAAATGTTTTACATACCTTTAAAGAACCAAAATGTAGTTTCTCGTAGAAAATAATTGTTTTCCTTAAGTTAATTCGCCGATATATAGCGATTAGTTGATCGAGTATTTGACAGGCATTTGACCAATGATTATAGCTTAATTCGCGTTTCAGAAACCTAAAATGGCGGTTAACACACGATTCCAAAGTCAAATTTGACAGCTATGTCAACTGACAGTATGATTAAATTAAGTAGTTAACCATGCTTTTAGCAACTCTTTTCATGCTTAACAAGAGATTTGACAGATGATTTGTTAATTTCTGCATTGATCAGCCTTTCGGAAACCGGGCGTAGGAGTATTATAGTAAGTGCTATCTTGCTCTTCTATCCCGATTCTTCCCAGGAGATCTCTTTAACTTCTCTCTCCTCTTACTCACAACAGAAATCCAATCCATAAAAGCAGTAGCAGTAGCAACACCCAGCAGTATCTTTTGTAAGATAGTGGTACTACCTCAGTCGGGCTGCTCAAAAAAAAATTTATGCTGAAAAATATTGAAATATCGAGTAATTCGAGAAGTCGATTTCCTTCTTTGTAGTAAACTGAATGTGGTGTATAGGTAAAGATAACTATAGATATGCTGTCATATTTTATAATTTCTCATTTATACTGAATATTTTCAAATTGTTACAGTTATCAATGCGTAAAGGGCGGACCTGATGCTACCAGGGAAAAAGTAAAGGAACAGTTCGCGTCTACCATCCGCTTCGTGGAGAACTACTTATGTAACGTGGTCACCAGGACGTGGTACTTCAGCGACCACGATCAGAACAAACTCACCTTCGAAGTGGTCAAGCTAGCCAGAGAATTGATTTATTTTGGATTCTACAGGTAAGTAATTAATGTATTAAAATTATAATTTGGTTACAGTTCTGTATAGATTCGGTATTTGCTTAAGTTTTTAACAGAGAAATATTTAAGACGAGAGGCCTTCCTGAAAGATGACTCTCTTATAGTTGATACAAGTGAAATGTTTTATATTTTCATACAAAATATACAAAAATATTAATCAAACGGAAGCAGCACAATATAGATTTCTAAAACCATAGCGAAAAACTGAAAGTGTGTATTTTTTTACGTATAGCATGGAAATGACGCCCGGTTGGCGCAACGGTCACAGCTATGGATTGTGCCTGTTGCGCTGGCGGTTGCGGGTTCGATCCCCGCACATGACAAACATTTGTATTGTCCATACAGGTGTTTGCCGTGGTCTGGGTGTTTGTGCAGTCCTTGTGGGTCTCCCCACCGTGCCTCGGAGAGCACGTTAAGCCGTCGGTCCCGGTTGTTATCATGTACACCTGATAGCGATCGTTACTCATAGTAGGGAATATATCCGCCAACCCGCATTGGAGCAGCGTGGTGGTTTAAGCTCTGATCCTTCTCCTACATGGGGAAAGAGGCCTATGCCCAGTAGTGGGATATTACAGGCTGAAGCGTATGGAAATGATATTTGGTGTATGTGGTTAAATTCAACCTTTCTTGCTTGTATCTAGGATATCTATTTATACGGTATATGCAATTGAACTGAATAACTTTATTAAACATTTGACTTGGGTAAACATCTGTTTTGAAGTAGTGTTACATGAAGAAAGAAGGAAAAGATCAATTGGTAGGAACCAAGGGTTCCCCTACCGTACCCTATATTACCCTATATACACATGTATTATTATTTAAATTATAACAATTTTATCAATATTTACATAAATTCAACAGCTTCAGCGACCTTTTGAGGCTGACAAAGACGCTACTCAGTATATTAGACTGCGTGACAGCGATTGATCTTCTGAATGAGACCAGCGCGCTCACAGGCGAGGTTGAATGTGAGTATTTTATCATTAAAACTATTATTTATAGCTAAAGAAACTATTTATCCTGTAATCAAAATATATCTATAACTATATAGAATACATACTGTAAGTATATTAGAAAATAGATTTTCATTTAACAGTCTAGTCTTAACATAAGTCATTATAACCATTTTCTATATATTTATATATAGTTCATACTGGCTCTTTGTAACTAAAGCTAAAGTACGGACGCGGAGCACGAAGAATTTCGTACATTGACCCCTCATCTTTTGTCTTTGTCGCTCGCGTATAAAAATATTGCCGTTGCGCTCACACAGGTGTAGTGACAGCCGTATTCACAGATTGTCAACCTTTTTACTTTTTTTACCAAATTTAAGTCACAAGGTTCATCGTTTTTCATTTTTAATTTAACTCAAAAGTTAACAATACTTATATTAAATGCGAATGTGTGTTTATTGGTGTCTTTTTTCACACAGCAACAGATCTAAGATTTTTTGCATATACAAAGTATAGCCACCAAATTGTACACATAGTAATATATATGTGTGTATATATATATATAACATATAAGTTATTTTCTATGATTCAAAAAAAAATATTTTATTCTGTGACTAGACCGATCCACAGACAAACAGCGTAGATTAAGTGTAGTGTGCAAAAAACGAGTTTTAAGACATCCCAAATTCTAAACTCTACCGATTTTCTAAAGCTTCGTAATTTATATAAAAATTTTGAGAACCACTGTCAGTAGGCAAAAAGGTCATTGTACGAAATTAGTCGTGCTCCGCGTCCGTACTATAGTATTCTCTATCTAGAAATATTATTAGGCTAACTAGTTTTAGTTACAGTAAAATAATCTGTTAGTACGCAAATCATTAGTATATTTTATAAACTAGCTACATAAAAAAAGTCTGTACATTTGTATTTGTGTTTGGTTATAAGCAGCTCAGGAAGGTGAGATGAAAAAACGTAAGTGATTCCTTCAGAGATAATTTAATTTTTAATATAATTTATTTTCGAAAACTTGATGTTTTGGTTTTTATTACGTTGAATTTTTTTATAATGAAATTATAATTTATTTAAACAAATTTTAACATTACTAAAAATTAAGATGGCAGCCTTATAAAATAAACATCACAGATAAATAGTACCGTACTCAAGTAGTGTTGTGTTCCAATGGTGAATGAGGTGGCTCCTGGGGAAGTTCGAGGATAGGGTCAGTAACGCGCCGGAGTTGCTCCTGGTGTTGCTAGCGTTCATAAACCATAATATCCGCTTACTACCAGGTGGATCGTACACGGGTTCCGAGTGAAGAGTTATTTAAAAAAGATTTTTAAGAATTACACAATTTATTTACGGAATTAAACAATATTTCACATAAATTAATAAAACAAAATAACACGAGAACTGGTATGAGAAAGATGAGGGATCCGAGCAGACTGACTACGAAGTCCCGTCCCTACTGCTTTGTTGGAGACAAAATGCTGATGCAGCATCTAAGTCTTGCACTACAGCGCAAAGGGCTGCATGTACTAGCTATAACAGTACGCTTACCACCTTTGTAATAGAAAAAAATCCATATTGAAGTTACTACATTTTTCACAGTTTCTACATTCGGAGACAACATAATGTATAAAATTTAACGATCCGTTACAACACGAATCGTTTTCTGAAACTCAGCTTTAGAAACATTCTAATAACTGTTCTTTATTAAACCTCAGCGGAAGGCGGCGTGCTCCGCAGCATAGGAGACATGGGCGCCGTGATGACGTCAATCACACTCGGATCTGTTGCACGTAATGTACGAAAAATATATTTTTCTAAATACATAATTGTAAAGGAATAATAAAATTATTTATAAACATGACGCCTTGGTGGAGTGGTCACAGCACTAGCAGTTGCGCTTGTCACAGCGGGTTCAACCCTCGCCATGACAAACATTTGTATAATTATGTCATAATAGATATTTGCCAACGATTTCTTGCTTGTATATTGTCCATGTATCCGGACCCCCACTCCTGACAAAATCCTAGTGGGAGACAATGAGTGTGAAACGCTTATTTATTCATCATTTGATGTCCATAGTAAAGACATTTTAAATTGGTATAACATGTGAACTCAATTAAACCTTCTCAAAAAAATAAATATCACTTCTAAATTATATTAGATACCGTGAACAATCGTTTAAAATTGAAGAATTAGGCTGTTTTTTGTATTCGTGTCGATAACTATACGATACGTGGTTCGCAGGCAAGCGGCGCGGTTCGCTCTCCATCCGCTCTAGCTTTGGCCCGCAAACACCCGCTCGTCATGGAGACCAAGCTCAAGATCATCGAGATTCTGCAGGTACACCGGGCCTCTTAAACCTCTCTCTCTTTCTCCCAAACTCTCATTTTAAACATCTCTAGAAAGAATATTTTCAAATTATTTTTCTGAATACCCTCTATAACAACAAAAAAAAGTTGTCAACAAAAAAAAAAATCTAGAGTTTTTAGCTTCACATTAACTGTACTAAATTTATTAGACACCGAATGTTACCTAAATATCGATTCAAGGGGCTTTTAGAAGTCTATTTAAACAAAGTAATCCTTGATTTCTATTGTTTTTTTTTTATCAGTGCGACACAGACTGTTTGCTTATACTTTAAAATAAAGATAATAAATAATAATAATAAAATAAAATGACCTCCTCATATTGATACTCGGTTGATTGTCGAAAACTTCATCAAACTGGTACACAAAAACTATAAAAAGAACGTCATTTAACATAAATATATTTCACAGTTCATCCTAGACGTGCGACTGGATTACCGTATCAGCTGTCTCCTATCTATATTCAAAAAAGAATTTGAACAGTCTGACAAAGCGGACAACATCGGCAGAGCAGATGTGGAAGCCATAGGACTTCAAGCTGAGGGCATATTCAGCTGTCGGTGAGTTTTTAAAACACATTAACAATTACTTGTGGTCGCCCAGTGGTCGAAATTCGAACATAATTAATTTATAATAAGTTTGAACATCGTTAAGGTTATGTTGTCAAAGACTATACTTCTATAATAATAAACAAAAGGTTATATATGCGTGTGTTTCAAATACGTGGTAGTGTGGGTAAATCTTTTTTTTTTTTAATGAAATAATGTACTTTTATGCATACTTAAAAAAAAAAAAATTTAGCATTCTGCACTCCTTCTTCGCGCAATTTTCATAAAAAGGGATAAAAAGTTTCTGCTTCACGTATTAAAATATGAAATATATATATATTTAAAACTACTTGTACATATATACTACATAAAATATTGTTTCTAGTTATTAGAAATGTTAGATAAGTTCTTTTAAAATTAGTCTATTGAACTATTAGCGTTTCGCTACTATTTTATGATTCTCTTAAGCCCAGTTTCTATTGAAAACCGGTTGGTTTTTTCTTAGTAAAACATGTTTTCTTTTTTATAAAATACTTAAAGTAATTTAAGTGCCTAACGCTAATATGCTAATACTATTTCTAAAATTCTTTATCTCTGTTTAAAAGTTTTCATATACGTATATTTAAGTAATCATTATGTAAAATGTCATAACTAATACCTAACAGCGGTGGTGGGTACATTGGGTAAAAGGAATTATATATTCATAACTTCTCTCTAATTCAATTTTTATAGTAGATGTAACTTGTAGTCTTATTTAACTTTTAATAATCAACATTATTTTCACTCATAGATTTTTCTATATGCCAAATAGTTTTTAAGCACTATTTTCCTATTAACTTTAGCATTTGTAACTAAAAATAATCCTTGTTGATAATAAAATATTTTCATTGTTCTGATTATTGAAAATTAATTTGGAATGGAACAAATGTCGCTTTATCTTGTCAAATATTTAAAAAAAAAAAAGAATAAATTTCTCTTACTTGGGAATGCTTTTAAACTTTGAATTATACACATTATTATTTTTAACACAAATATTTGTCTAAAATTAAAGATTTACATGTAAAAACGAAATTTTCTGTTTTAATAATTAATAATTATATATTAATAAATCAATATTATTTCAGAGCAATACAGACTGTGCCTGACAACTGTCTTCCAAAAAATGTAGATTTGTTAGTAAGAACTACTATTTGCATGGTGCATGCTAGGCGATTATCGTCATCAACTGTGTTAATATAACGCTTATTTTTGCTTATACTACGCAATCGTGAATGCCTGAATGTGACACAAAAGCATTAACAAATAAAAAAATTTGGTGATATTTTTCTTCAATATCTTTAAAGGAAACTTCATATTAAGAATTTTTTTTTTTTTTTTTTGGTAATAGATGTTGGTTAATAGTTAGATTTATAATCAATCAGTGTCTATAATAATTATATCAAAATAACACATTAAACATAAAAATGTTTAAAAGATAACGCTTAAAATAAAAATTATTTGAAGTATTATTAGTTATTGGTATGATTTCGGTTTTTATTTTTTTTTACAATTTCGAAGTCAAATTTGGTTAAATTTTTTAATAATATTAGGGAATATAATTGTCTGCTGGCAAACGACAAAAACCGACTTCAATTACATCGACAAGTAATACAACGTAGGTAGACGAAAAAATAGTCAAGTAAATACGCATTATCAAAGATTACTCCAAATGTTGTAATCAGATCTGTCTGTAATCAGATAAACATCGGCTTTCGATTAAATTAAAAATAATCAAAATGGGTAACCCAATAAAAAGTTTTGTGGGTTTTCAAGGGTTTCTCTCGATTTCTCTGGGATCCCATCATCAGATCCTAGTTTCCTTATCACGGTACCACACTTAGGATATCTCCTTTCAAACAAAAAAAAAAAAGAATTATCAAAATCGGTTCATAAACACACGATCGAATTAAGTAATCCTCCTTTTTTGAAGTCGGTTAAAAATCAATTAAAATGCATGTTGTTTTGTGTTATTTTTTATTTAAATATGTATAAAACAATGATAATAAAAAATAAAGGGAACTCTTTGATCGTTGACTTGGCCCTTTTTACGTATTTGTAAATCCGAATTGTATTTTTGTGTAAAGCAGATTATTGTTTTTGTGTCAGTGTTATTTACAAACAGAATAACTGCTCGTCTGCATGTTGCGATAACCCATGCTTTTAACTCTAATGATCGGTGTTCTAGGTTTCTGTGTTAGCTATCACTCACTTGAGCCCGGTTCTTGTACCTAAAAACGATACATATTGCTCCCGGTTAATTTCTAATTAGTTCGATTGTTATAGAAAACGCAACAAGGTTTTTTTTTTATGGCTTAAAATATAAAAATGTTCGTTGTTGGCTAGTGAAAATCAGAACTGAGTTTTTATGATATAATCAAATCACATCGGTTTTGTGATTGAATGTTCTTATAGTGGAACTTTTGTAACGCGCTCACGTATTGCCAATAATTTATCGCTGTCCTGTATAATATCGCCGAATCTACAGGGCAGGTTAGTAAATGATGAAATGTTATGTTTGAACAATTCCGGAGCGTCTTCGAAATCGTTTTTGGATTATAAAAACCGAGCTTAAGTCCTAATGATAATCACTGTGCACAAAACTTGAGTGCAATCACATCAAATTAAATTTTACCCTAACTTTAAAATATAATTTCTAGGGATGGCTTAGACCTAGACGAATGCGGTGGACGCATGGTCCTCCGTGTGTTGCTACAGTTGTGTTCCCAGGGCGCGTCCGCGTCTCTTGTGTCTGGAGCATTAGCGTTATTGTTCAGACATTTCAGTCAAAGGCAAGAAGTTTTAGCCGCTTTCAAACAAGTGAGTAGGAAAATTTGCCCACAATTTTCGACATACCGTCAAAACAGAAGATCCTATCGTTACCTAATTTTAATGGAATTTAGCCTAAAATGGGCTTGACCTCTGGGATACTTTTATGATGTTCTGAATGTAATCAATCTGAAAAATTAAAGTGATGTGTGTCTAGTGAAAATAATAAAAAAATCGGTTATCAATTTGTTTATTAGTAATTGGTATATATGATTGCAGGAATATTTATCGGTCTTTCTTTATTTTAGGTTCAACTTCTCGTATCAGACGCAGACGTAGAATCTTATAAACAAATCAAAGCTGATTTGGACGTTTTGCGGCAAAGTGTGGAAAAGTCTGAACTTTGGGTCTTCAACAAAGGTCGCGCCGGAACATTAGACGATCACAGCGGTAAGATACAGTCTAATCCCTTGATTTCTCCTATGAATGAAAATTTGGGTTTATGATAGTTAACCTTTGTTTTAGGGTTATATTTATATTTATTTTACAAATATGAAAGGCAAAGACTATTTGTACATTTCCAATTCTTTCAGACATAAAAGGTACAATTGGACCAGGAGGAGCAGTTTTAGAAAGAAATGCGTCTCTAGATAACGTATTGGAGACCTCAAGATCTGCCAAACATGATCATCATATGGACGAATATAACAAGATTAAAGAGGTAACTTAAGGATACAAATTTTTTCTCGAATTTTACTCATTATAATGAAACAACTTATTTGGATACTTTACTGCAACCATGGACAGGGTAATCCTCCCGTGACCATGGTTGCTGTAAAGTATTCCTTGATTCGTTTATATTAATATCGCCAGTATTATCAAATTGCCGTCATAAATACGGTTACAACTGTTATTTTCAGATCCTCCAGCGCATGATAAAGTACTGTACGCAGGGCAACAACAGCTCGGGCGAGGCGGGCGAGGCGACTCGTCCGCGACGACACGAGCAGCGCCTGCTGCGGAACATTGGTGTCCATAACATCGTGTTGGATCTGCTGCAGGTATTGTATACGGAATGGAAGTCTAATATACACTTGCTGATGGTTCATATTTGGCACAAGACACGTTCAAAATTGAAGACTTCGCAAACAAAACGAATTGCTTCTAAACATAAGCACCGAGCTTAAGTTTATCCTCGTCGTCCGTCAGACTCGGGCAAAATCCATTGATTTTTGAAATTATTGTTGGTAGACCAAGTTTTCGTAAATATAGTAGGTGATTTATTGATATATTCGTACACACTATAACAACAAAAAAATATTTGAAGAATTGCCAATACAAGAATCGATTTTTACATAGATGTCGCTACACAGTAGTGGTAGTAGTGGCGGTGGTGGTGGTCGTGGTCAAATTAAACTGCAGTCAATTTATTTTATTTTATTTTGTAACTAAACTTTACATTTCTCAACTAATTCAGGTCCCCCACGACGAGGACGACGCAGCTATGGATGAATTACTGGCTTTGGCACATGAATTTTTGCAACATTTCTGTCACGGCAATCAACAGAATCAGGCTATTCTACACAAGCATCTGGATCTCTTCCTTAATGCTGGGGTAAAATATCTTATAAGACAAATATAAATTTTAAATAATTTGGGACAGTCGCACAGCTATCGCTCGATTAGATCGTTTCGATAAATAAAACATACAAAAAAATGTATTTCTTGTGCATTTAAATTTACTTCAGAAGCTTTTTAGTACCCGTAAATAGCAATCGAATTTTCGCTGAAATGGGCGGCACTCATTCGGCTGCAACTTTTCAATGAAAACAAGACTGCAATGACCGCAGATCCGCGAGGCGCAGACGGTGTGCGCCATCTTCTCCGAGAACGCGGCGCTGTGCGCGCACGAGGGCAACGAGAAGGTGGCGGCGCACTTCGTGCACTGCGTGGAGGCGCGCGGCCGCCGCCCCGCCTACCTGCGCTTCCTGCGGACCATCGTGCGCGCCGGGGGCCAGCACATCCGCCGCAGCCAGGACCTCGTCATGCAGGAGGTGAGCGTACACGTGCACACGTGGAGGCGCGGCCGCCGCCCCGCCTACCTGCGCTTCCTGCGGACCATCGTGCGCGCCGGGGGCCAGCACATCCGCCGCAGCCAGGACCTCGTCATGCAGGAGGTGAGCGTACACGTGCACACGTGGAGGCGCGGCCGCCGCCCCGCCTACCTGCGCTTCCTGCGGACCATCGTGCGCGCCGGGGGCCAGCACATCCGCCGCAGCCAGGACCTCGTCATGCAGGAGGTGAGCGTACACGTGCACACGTGGAGGCGCGGCCGCCGCCCCGCCTACCTGCGCTTCCTGCGGACCATCGTGCGCGCCGGGGGCCAGCACATCCGCCGCAGCCAGGACCTCGTCATGCAGGAGGTGAGCGTACACGTGCACACGTGGAGGCGCGGCCGCCGCCCCGCCTACCTGCGCTTCCTGCGGACCATCGTGCGCGCCGGGGGCCAGCACATCCGCCGCAGCCAGGACCTCGTCATGCAGGAGGTGAGCGTACACGTGCACACGTGGAGGCGCGGCCGCCGCCCCGCCTACCTGCGCTTCCTGCGGACCATCGTGCGCGCCGGGGGCCAGCACATCCGCCGCAGCCAGGACCTCGTCATGCAGGAGGTGAGCGTACACGTGCACACGTGGAGGCGCGGCCGCCGCCCCGCCTACCTGCGCTTCCTGCGGACCATCGTGCGCGCCGGGGGCCAGCACATCCGCCGCAGCCAGGACCTCGTCATGCAGGAGGTGAGCGTACACGTGCACACGTGGAGGCGCGGCCGCCGCCCCGCCTACCTGCGCTTCCTGCGGACCATCGTGCGCGCCGGGGGCCAGCACATCCGCCGCAGCCAGGACCTCGTCATGCAGGAGGTGAGCGTACACGTGCACACGTGGAGGCGCGGCCGCCGCCCCGCCTACCTGCGCTTCCTGCGGACCATCGTGCGCGCCGGGGGCCAGCACATCCGCCGCAGCCAGGACCTCGTCATGCAGGAGGTGAGCGTACACGTGCACACGTGGAGGCGCGGCCGCCGCCCCGCCTACCTGCGCTTCCTGCGGACCATCGTGCGCGCCGGGGGCCAGCACATCCGCCGCAGCCAGGACCTCGTCATGCAGGAGGTGAGCGTACACGTGCACACGTGGAGGCGCGGCCGCCGCCCCGCCTACCTGCGCTTCCTGCGGACCATCGTGCGCGCCGGGGGCCAGCACATCCGCCGCAGCCAGGACCTCGTCATGCAGGAGGTGAGCGTACACGTGCACACGTGGAGGCGCGGCCGCCGCCCCGCCTACCTGCGCTTCCTGCGGACCATCGTGCGCGCCGGGGGCCAGCACATCCGCCGCAGCCAGGACCTCGTCATGCAGGAGGTGAGCGTACACGTGCACACGTGGAGGCGCGGCCGCCGCCCCGCCTACCTGCGCTTCCTGCGGACCATCGTGCGCGCCGGGGGCCAGCACATCCGCCGCAGCCAGGACCTCGTCATGCAGGAGGTGAGCGTACACGTGCACACGTGGAGGCGCGGCCGCCGCCCCGCCTACCTGCGCTTCCTGCGGACCATCGTGCGCGCCGGGGGCCAGCACATCCGCCGCAGCCAGGACCTCGTCATGCAGGAGGTGAGCGTACACGTGCACACGTGGAGGCGCGGCCGCCGCCCCGCCTACCTGCGCTTCCTGCGGACCATCGTGCGCGCCGGGGGCCAGCACATCCGCCGCAGCCAGGACCTCGTCATGCAGGAGGTGAGCGTACACGTGCACACGTGGAGGCGCGGCCGCCGCCCCGCCTACCTGCGCTTCCTGCGGACCATCGTGCGCGCCGGGGGCCAGCACATCCGCCGCAGCCAGGACCTCGTCATGCAGGAGGTGAGCGTACACGTGCACACGTGGAGGCGCGGCCGCCGCCCCGCCTACCTGCGCTTCCTGCGGACCATCGTGCGCGCCGGGGGCCAGCACATCCGCCGCAGCCAGGACCTCGTCATGCAGGAGGTGAGCGTACACGTGCACACGTGGAGGCGCGGCCGCCGCCCCGCCTACCTGCGCTTCCTGCGGACCATCGTGCGCGCCGGGGGCCAGCACATCCGCCGCAGCCAGGACCTCGTCATGCAGGAGGTGAGCGTACACGTGCACACGTGGAGGCGCGGCCGCCGCCCCGCCTACCTGCGCTTCCTGCGGACCATCGTGCGCGCCGGGGGCCAGCACATCCGCCGCAGCCAGGACCTCGTCATGCAGGAGGTGAGCGTACACGTGCACACGTGGAGGCGCGGCCGCCGCCCCGCCTACCTGCGCTTCCTGCGGACCATCGTGCGCGCCGGGGGCCAGCACATCCGCCGCAGCCAGGACCTCGTCATGCAGGAGGTGAGCGTACACGTGCACACGTGGAGGCGCGGCCGCCGCCCCGCCTACCTGCGCTTCCTGCGGACCATCGTGCGCGCCGGGGGCCAGCACATCCGCCGCAGCCAGGACCTCGTCATGCAGGAGGTGAGCGTACACGTGCACACGTGGAGGCGCGGCCGCCGCCCCGCCTACCTGCGCTTCCTGCGGACCATCGTGCGCGCCGGGGGCCAGCACATCCGCCGCAGCCAGGACCTCGTCATGCAGGAGGTGAGCGTACACGTGCACACGTGGAGGCGCGGCCGCCGCCCCGCCTACCTGCGCTTCCTGCGGACCATCGTGCGCGCCGGGGGCCAGCACATCCGCCGCAGCCAGGACCTCGTCATGCAGGAGGTGAGCGTACACGTGCACACGTGGAGGCGCGGCCGCCGCCCCGCCTACCTGCGCTTCCTGCGGACCATCGTGCGCGCCGGGGGCCAGCACATCCGCCGCAGCCAGGACCTCGTCATGCAGGAGGTGAGCGTACACGTGCACACGTGGAGGCGCGGCCGCCGCCCCGCCTACCTGCGCTTCCTGCGGACCATCGTGCGCGCCGGGGGCCAGCACATCCGCCGCAGCCAGGACCTCGTCATGCAGGAGGTGAGCGTACACGTGCACACGTGGAGGCGCGGCCGCCGCCCCGCCTACCTGCGCTTCCTGCGGACCATCGTGCGCGCCGGGGGCCAGCACATCCGCCGCAGCCAGGACCTCGTCATGCAGGAGGTGAGCGTACACGTGCACACGTGGAGGCGCGGCCGCCGCCCCGCCTACCTGCGCTTCCTGCGGACCATCGTGCGCGCCGGGGGCCAGCACATCCGCCGCAGCCAGGACCTCGTCATGCAGGAGGTGAGCGTACACGTGCACACGTGGAGGCGCGGCCGCCGCCCCGCCTACCTGCGCTTCCTGCGGACCATCGTGCGCGCCGGGGGCCAGCACATCCGCCGCAGCCAGGACCTCGTCATGCAGGAGGTGAGCGTACACGTGCACACGTGGAGGCGCGGCCGCCGCCCCGCCTACCTGCGCTTCCTGCGGACCATCGTGCGCGCCGGGGGCCAGCACATCCGCCGCAGCCAGGACCTCGTCATGCAGGAGGTGAGCGTACACGTGCACACGTGGAGGCGCGGCCGCCGCCCCGCCTACCTGCGCTTCCTGCGGACCATCGTGCGCGCCGGGGGCCAGCACATCCGCCGCAGCCAGGACCTCGTCATGCAGGAGGTGAGCGTACACGTGCACACGTGGAGGCGCGGCCGCCGCCCCGCCTACCTGCGCTTCCTGCGGACCATCGTGCGCGCCGGGGGCCAGCACATCCGCCGCAGCCAGGACCTCGTCATGCAGGAGGTGAGCGTACACGTGTGCACGTGGAGGCGCGGCCGCCGCCCCGCCTACCTGCGCTTCCTGCGGACCATCGTGCGCGCCGGGGGCCAGCACATCCGCCGCAGCCAGGACCTCGTCATGCAGGAGGTGAGCGTACACGTGCACACGTGGAGGCGCGGCCGCCGCCCCGCCTACCTGCGCTTCCTGCGGACCATCGTGCGCGCCGGGGGCCAGCACATCCGCCGCAGCCAGGACCTCGTCATGCAGGAGGTGAGCGTACACGTGCACACGTGGAGGCGCGGCCGCCGCCCCGCCTACCTGCGCTTCCTGCGGACCATCGTGCGCGCCGGGGGCCAGCACATCCGCCGCAGCCAGGACCTCGTCATGCAGGAGGTGAGCGTACACGTGCACACGTGGAGGCGCGGCCGCCGCCCCGCCTACCTGCGCTTCCTGCGGACCATCGTGCGCGCCGGGGGCCAGCACATCCGCCGCAGCCAGGACCTCGTCATGCAGGAGGTGAGCGTACACGTGCACACGTGGAGGCGCGGCTGCCGCCCCGCCTACCTGCGCTTCCTGCGGACCACTGACTGTCCCGTTGTCATCCGGTGATCGTTTGCCGCCACCCGAAAGGTTGCCGAAAGGAAGTATGTAACACGCCACCTCAACTGTGGCATTGGGCTGTAATAGAGCGACTTAACCTCTACAGAACTCTTATAACCTTCGCTCCTATGTTTAAATAATGTTTGTTTACTATCGTAGATGGTGAACGCAGGCGAAGACGTGCTGGTGTTTTACAACGACAAGGTGTCGTTCAACTACTTCCTGCAAATGATGCGTCAGTACAAACGCACTGGCGAGATGCCAGAGGCTCTAACGTAAGTACATACATGTGCTATCTATATTTTGACAGCTCGTCTATGACAAGCATCTTAAATAAACTAGTGGCAGCTCGCGACTTTATTCGTATAGAAATTTTCGTATATTCAATGTCCTTGTTCCATTAAAAGGAATAAATTTATCCACTTTTTAAATAATTTAAAAAAAAATTATGGTCCGCTGTCATCGACCATAACATGGTGTTAAATAGCCTGTCGTATATATTTTTATAATTAATAATAAATGAGCTATCGATAACTAAATATTTATTTAACTTCTGAGGCTAGATATAGATATAGACTGAGTATTGACAAGTAGACAGAATAACAGTTGCCATGCATAAAATAATAAAGTATAATGTACGTTACGCAGAACTTACTACATAAATATGGTATTTTGACATTTACAATATTTTATTTATTTATTTAACAGCAACAAGGTGAGAAAAAAAAGCTAAATGCTATCTGAATTATAATCATGACGCTCATTCAATAATTATATAAAGTACTCTATGCTACTTCTGTACACAGGTACCACATAGACCTGGTGAAGCTGCTGACTTGCTGTACGTTGGGAAAGAATGTGTACACCGAGATCAAGTGTCACAGTCTCCTGCCGCTAGATGACATCGTGGCCATGATCACCCATCCAGATTGTATTCCTGAGGTAAATAAATCATTTATAATACAATATAGCGATATAAATGCTATGAATCTCATTAACTTTACCCTTTGTAATTGACAAATATATTTATCATTTTATTGCCCAAAAAGAGTAGCTAAAAAGATAGTTCTTCAATATTGTCAATTTTCTGAACGTTTTTCTACCAGAACCGTCCATCCAGATATGTGGTAGTTCTCTGAGATAAATACTGTTGGAATTTGTATTTAGTATAAAGTGTTGATTGGACTCGTAATTCACATTCGATCACAGCCTCTGCTCTCCTACTAGATGTACTACTATTACATCTACATGCTATTTTGTCTCTTCGAAACAATAATATTTCGGTCATTAGTTCTATTATTATAAAATGAAAGCTTATTTGGACAATAAACTCCAGATGTTATGATTCTAAGCGTTAATAAACTTTTAATCTTAAATATTTGTGTCGCCGATGTCGTAGGTGAAGGAAGCGTACGTGGGTTTCCTGAACCACTGTTACATCGACACGGAGGTGGAGATGAAGGAGATCTACTCGAGCAACTACATGTGGGATTTGTTCGAGAGGTCCTTCCTGCAGGACATGCTCGCGATATTGCAGCCGGAGCTACAGATGTCCGAACCTGGTAAAGAAACTAAAATTAACACTGAACGCGGGACGACTCTTACTAGGTTTTATGGGATGTTAGGGGTCCAAAAATTTGCACGAACTGGAGTCGTTAGTTCGAGCAGTCTGACAAAATTGTTACTAGACAGCAGTTGAACATTTTAAGTTGTCTAAATAGGAAATATACTAAGTTTTTTTATTTTTATTTATTCGTTGAAAAGTTTGCATGAAATACGTATAAACACTGAGGAATACTTTGTAAATGTCAAATATTAAAAAAGAATATTATCTAATCGGAAATAGAAGCTAGTGTTAAAAGGTTTGTATAAAACACGAAAAAAAAAAACACTGCAGAAGTATAATCTACAACAATTTTAGTTTCACATCAGGGGCGTAGGAGTACTGGAGGGGGAGGGGGATAGCCCCGGGCGACACACGAGAGAGGGTTTCGAATTCATCATGATTTATAATTGATAAAAAAGTTCCAAACATTTTTGAATATCATATCAAAAATTGACCGCTCCAGCGGGATTCGAACCCGCGTCTTCGACATACCGTGTCGACGCTCTAGCCAATTAAGCTATGGAACGATATACTCGCTAGAGCGAAACTTTTGATATGATGATTTTTACTTTCGGTTTTAAGCGAACCGTGGCGCCGTCTATAGTGAGTTCTTTACAGAGACTCGTAACTATTCAAAGTTTCTAGCTATTCTGTTCATAGCTTAATTGGCTAGAGCGTCGACACGGTATGTCGAAGACGCGGGTTCGAATCCCGCTGGAGCGGTCAATTTTTGATATGATATTCAAAAATGTTTAGAATTCCTAATTGTGGGTAACACAAAAAAAAAAAAAAAATCGTACATATTAAAAATAGCATGGTGTCGTCTCCTGTCAAAGATTTTCATTGTAATATGAAACTTTGAATAGTTACGAGTCTCTGTAAAGAACTCACTATAGACGGCGCCACGGTTCGCTTAAAACCGAAAGTAAAAATCATCATATCAAAAGTTTCGCTCTAGCGAGTATATCGTTCCATAGCTTAATTGGCTAGAGCGTCGACACGGTATGTCGAAGACGCGGGTTCGAATCCCGCTGGAGCGGTCAATTTTTGATATGATATTCAAAAATGTTTAGAATTCCTAATTGTGGGTAACACAAAAATAAAAAAAAAAAAAATCGTACATATTAAAAATAGCATGGTGTCGTCTCCTGTCAAAGATTTTCATTGTAATATGAAACTTTGAATAGTTACGAGTCTCTGTAAAGAACTCACTATAGACGGCGCCACGGTTCGCTTAAAACCGAAAGTAAAAATCATATCAAAAGTTTCGCTCTAGCGAGTATATCGTTCCATAGCTTAATTGGCTAGAGCGTCGACACGGTATGTCGAAGACGCGGGTTCGAATCCCGCTGGAGCGGTCAATTTTTGATATGATATTCAAAAATGTTTAGAATTCCTAATTGTGGGTAACACAAAAATAAAAAAAAAAATCGTACATATTAAAAATAGCATGGTGTCGTCTCCTGTCAAAGATTTTCATTGTAATATGAAACTTTGAATAGTTACGAGTCTCTGTAAAGAACTCACTATAGACGGCGCCACGGTTCGCTTAAAACCGAAAGTAAAAATCATATCAAAAGTTTCGCTCTAGCGAGTATATCGTTCCATAGCTTAATTGGCTAGAGCGTCGACACGGTATGTCGAAGACGCGGGTTCGAATCCCGCTGGAGCGGTCAATTTTTGATATGATATTCAAAAATGTTTAGAATTCCTAATTGTGGGTAACACAAAAATAAAAAAAAAAAAAATCGTACATATTAAAAAGTTCCAAATCGCATCCAAACAGTAACACACATAAAAATACAGCAGAATTGTAAACCCACCCCTTTTTGAAGTCAGTTAAGAAACATAAAGAAAATTGTGCTTTCAATGCGTCTGTTAAATAAAATTTGGTAAAAAAAAAAATGAATTGGTAGGGGGCGGCAAATTTTCGGTGGGCCCCGGTCATCAAAAAACCACGCTACACCATCGATTCACAACCAGAACCCCACTCCTCCCGCAGGCTCGTCGTCCGCCACGGCCGCGCGGCCCGGCAGCGGCAAGCAGGCGTGGGTGAACTACGTGACGGACGTGCTCATGCACACCATCTGCACCTTCTTCAACTCGCCCTTCAGCGACCAGAGCACCACCGTGCAGGTAGCCTTAGCGCACCATTTGGTACTTCTGGAAACTTCCAGAAGTTTATAGACCATTCTAGAATTTTTTTAATCGTGTTTTAAAGCCATTTTTATGGACTTACAGACCTGCCTAGAAGCTACTAGCCACTTCTAGACATGTTCAGAAGTTTTCAGACAATTATTTCAAGTTTCTTGACATTACTTAAACTCGTTTACTCTTTCCCGAACTGAAATTGACTAACTCGACTTTATATAACATCGTTTACCTCATCATCATCATCATCATCACAGCAGCATTTCGCAATCTACTACTGGACATAAGTCTCCACAAGTTCAGCCCAAAAATGGCGTGAACTCATGTGTTTTGCCCATAGTCACCACGCTGGGCAGGCGGGTTGGTGACCGCAGTACTGGCTTTGTCGCACCGAAGACGCTGCTGCCCGTCTTCGGCCTGTGTATTTCAAAGCCAGCAGTTGGATGGTTATCCCGCCATCGGTCGGCTTCTTAAGTTCCAAGGTGGTTGTGGAACCTTGTTGTCCCTTAGTCGCCTCTTACGACACCCACGGGAAGAGAGAAGGTGGCTATATTCTTTGATGCCGTAACCACACAGTTTACCTATCCTAATTTTAAGTGAGTATTCTTAATTTGTAATCGGTATATTTTTGTTTTGATTCATTATGACTTTGCGTCTCATAAGGTGACACAAGACGTAAGGAGAAACAATTTAGAAACACGCTTAACATATACATCCACTCCGATAGTTGTGATGGATGAAGTGAGTACGGTATCTGCTAGAACATCGTAAAGCAATCTGCTACTTGATAATTTTTGTAAAAGTCGTTTTTCGCTACAGCCGGCACTTTATTGTGATATTTGGATGGAAATTATCGTTTTAATCTCGTTTGGTTTGTGCACTCACAATCTCTCCTATTATTATATGTGTTGTTTTACGTAGATAAGTACGAATTTCTGCTACATGATGATACTTTTATGTCTGATTTTTTGTGTTGATGTAATAAATATATTTGCATTCAGTCGGAACATCCCACTGCTGGGCATAAGGCATAAGCCTCCTTCTCCATATAGGAAAAATATTGGATCTTAATCCACCAAGCTGCTCCACTGCGGGTTGCTCATAGTGCTCCCTACTATGAGTAACGATCGCTATCGTGTATTTATGATAACAACCGGGACCGACGGATTTACGTGCTCTCCGAGGCACGGTAAACCCACAAGGACAGACATCCAAACCGGATAGAAATATTTGTACACATACAAATAACCATTCTTAGTCTGAATAGAACCTGCAAACCGTCGGTGTTTTAGGCGACTACTCGCACAACTACACCAGAACCGTTGTTGTATATTTTAGTAAATTTAATTGTTTATAGAAAAGAACTCTGCTCTACTTACGCCTAACTAAGAACAATCGCAGCTATAAATTACTCTAGTCAGGTCTTCGACTATTACATGACATATAAAATGTAAACAAGATAAATTTGTTTTCATTTAAAAAAATTTTTATTTAAAGCTTTAAAAGCTCATAGTTGAAACATTTTTAATTGATGATTTTTTATTTTATGATTTTTAACGGAATATTAACGCTATACTTTATTTTCCTTGTGCATATTGGACACTGGATATTGTTGTGAGTATAAAACTAGTGATTAAACTTTTGCGTTAAAAATGTTTTTTTTTTTTTTGTTCCGCTGTCCCAATCAAAAAACTGAAACCTAGGCCTTACCTCCTTAACCTAGTGACGTTATCTATCATAAACGATCTCCACGCTGTCGCTGAGCGTTCAATATCAGTACTCATCATACCTATATTTATCTCTAAAAGAGATTTTTCGAGCACACCCAAAAACGACCGTTACATACAGAAGTTAGAGGAATACAGATAATAGACAGATGTGGGACAGAAATCTGAATCTGATCACTACTTTTTGAGTAATATTTGATAATGCGTATTTACTTGACTATGGTTTCGTCTACTTACGTTGTATTACTTGTCGATGTAAATGAAGTAGGATTTTTTTTCGTTTGCGAGCAAACAGAATTACGTTGCTAAGCGTAAGAATAAACATATTATCCCTAAAATAAAATAAATAGGAGTAAAATTGTTATGAATGGGAATTTTATTTCTTTCGAAATCAGTCTTAATAGTTTGTTTTAATTTTTTTTTTTTAATACCATAACATGTCAGTTTCAATGTATAATATCGTCCACAATACGTCGATATCAAAATAATGTCTCCGAAAGTAGTTATATTATATTTTTGTCCAATACATTGCGTCAACTTTACGATACAACCGATCCACAGACACGGCAGTCGATTTTCGTGAAGCTTCTCCAGACAACGTTCCGGATCTACCAGTGTCCGTGGCTCACGCCG
Organism: Melitaea cinxia; assembly: GCF_905220565.1. NCBI lineage: Eukaryota > Metazoa > Arthropoda > Insecta > Lepidoptera > Nymphalidae > Melitaea > Melitaea cinxia. The sequence goes on from NC_059419.1 coordinate 9,023,368, forward strand.
CCGCAGAAGCTCAACGTCGAGAAGTGCATCCGTACTCTCAGCGAAGTCGGTACGTACTAACGCGCCTGGACAACAAAAGACATGGGCATTTAGAGGCTGTTGATTATAATTAAAAAACCGGTGTGTTTGTCCAATTTTATGTTCAAATTTAACTGAGGTAGGGCACAGCAGGAATTTCCTGCTCAAAATATGGAGCAGCCCGACTGGGGTAGTACCTCGACCTTACAGAAGACCACAGCTAAATAATACTGTTTTCAAGCAGTATTGTGTGCCTGTTGGTGAGTAAGGTGACCAGAGCTCCTGGGGGATTGGGGATTGGGTCACCAACGCGCTTGCGATGCTTCTGGCGTTGCAGGCGTCTATAAGCTACGGTAATCGCTTACCATCAGGTGAGCCGTACGCTTGTTTGTTGACCTAGTGACATAAAAAAAAAAATCACACACGGCAGAAGTGAAACTTCTGAAGAATAGCATACGACATATTGTTTTCAACAAAAATATAAAATATTGTCTAATATATATATTTTACCTATAAACTATATGACTTGAAAGTGAAAAAAAAATGATATATTCCACAGCTAAAAGTCGTAGTATAGCGATACCCCTAGAGCTGGAAGCGAAGATTCAGACGGTCTTCGAGAAGGCAGCGGCGCTTTCCCGGCAGACCAGCAAGTGGCTGCTCGCATCGAAGACTTCCAAACTGGAAAAAATGGCCTCGCAGGTAAAACATACAATTAGTATTAAAATTAACTTCAATTGTTTCCTTATGTTTACGCGAATTTTACTCATTATAAAATGCCCAATGTTTCGGATGCTATACAGCAACCATGGTCTCGGCAGGACTGAGGTGTCAGACGTCTTAACGTTGCAAAGTTATTCAAAACTACCCTATATCACATCAATATTTTAATAATTCCCTATGATACATCAATATTTTAATAATTCCCTATGATACATCAATGTTTTAACTATTCGCCTTTAAAATACATATTTCTAATTTTACAGAAAAAAATATTTAAGGGCTTGGTAATCAAGTATATTGGTTTGTCTTCTATTTATTGCAATTTATTGCTAGTTTATGTTTATTTATAGCACATACACATACATTCAAAAACAGTCATTTATTATATACACCATTACAAAGGGTAGGCGGTGAAAAGTAGTTTTCTTTAAATGCTATTTCAGTCATATTAAGTTTTATGATCGTATTGTTTTAGTGCACAGTAAGTTTCGTAATTGTATTTTATATTATTAATTTGAATAAGTTTATAGATTTATAATCATTATTTTTAATCATTCTTGCCCCTCTGCCCCCGCGAACATCAATTCTCACCACCATGGATAGACTGGTAGAGATCGCTTCTAGAGACAACTTCGCCCTTGCCAACTTTCTTTGTAAATATGATTTTTACTTGTTCTTTTTTCAAGTGCAATAAAGAATTACATATATATATATATATATATATATATATATATATATATATATATATATATATGTATGTATGTATATGTATATGTGTGTGTGTGTGTGTTCGTGTTCGTGTGTGAGAGTGTGTATAAATTCCATACGAAATAAAGTAAATGATTTTATTTAATTGCGCTAATCTCAATTATCACTTGTCCAGCCCGGTCCCGGGAAGCGATATAAAAACTTGTAGAGACGCTTTGTTACACCTGTTTAAAATCATACAAAACTTATTTACAAACAATATTCTGTTTATGACTTGCGCCTAGAATTGCTAAGACGAGTACTCCAGTTTCCCCACCCTAGATCCAGGACTGAGGTAGCCTATTTATTGAAAAAAATATATGAATGTAGGCTAGATAAACATAAAGTTCCTATTCAAGAGTACTGAGCAACTAGAAAGAACATCATATTTCTTACATGCTTGCCGTGCAGTATGTAAATAAATATCAAAGTACCCTCATAACAATATCTGCTCCAGAGCAACCTACAAAATGACAGATCAGTGATGGAAGGTCTGCAAGAGATAGTGGCATTACTCGAAGAACAGTTGCGACCGCTATTACAAGCGGAACAGTCTCTACTCGTTGATATCCTGTACAAGCCACACCGCTTGTTCACCAGCCCCGGGGAACTGACTCACCCGGATACTAGCGGAATTTTTATATCAAGGTAACTTAATCATTACTTTTGAACTTATATTTCTTTTGACCGACCGATGGCGGGATAACCATCCAACTGCTGGCTTTGAAATACACAGGCCGAAGACGGGCAGCAGCGTCTTCGGTGCGACAAAGCCCGTACTGCGGTCACCAACCCGCCTGCCCAGCGTGGTGACTATGGGCAAAACACATGAGTTCGCGTTGTTTTTGGCGTGGACTTGTGGAGGCCTATGTCCAGCAGTGGACTGTATAGGCTGTAATGATGATTATATTTCTTTTGACGCGTTAGGAAAAAATGATGAGAATACATTTTTACGATTCGTGCGCACTTGAGCTAGTCAACGAAGAAGAAGTTAGCGACGTGAAGTTAGCTAGCCAATGAAGTATAACTTCTTACGTGCGTACATAAGTACATACACACTTTTTTTATGTATATGATAGTAGTAACCTCTACGATTCGTGCAGGCAATTACTGAAGAAGAACAATTACAAGGCAAATCAAATTTAACGGCTCATTTATTATGTGGTTAGTGTATGGTAGCGGTAGGTGAAGGACCAGTAGTATGTATGCGTATATATTTTTAACTAATTTTCAACACTTACATTTTTACACTTATTTTTTATTTCTAATACAGTCTTGAAATTAAAATAAGCTTAAAACATATTTAGAAAGACATTGAAACAGTCTTTGTGTTTACTTTTATGAGTGAAAGCTGTAATCATGTTTTGAAATTTAATATAAATGTACTTTATCTACATATATATCTCTGTACTAACCTTAAAACTATACACTACAATAGTTTTTTTAAGTTTTAATTGTATGTAAGATCGCTTTCATACAAATAAAATGTTATATAATTTCTTGTTAATTTCATTATTGTTTTAGGTTAATACGACACACAGAAAAACTCCTTGAAGAAAAGGAAGAGAAGTTGTGCGTGAAGGTGCTCAGGACTCTGCGGGAAATGATGGCCGTCGACCCTGAATATGGGGAAAAGGTACCAACCACATTTATCATAAAATTTCCTTACAGAAAAAGTGCGTATTTTAGTGTAAACGCCCTAGTTTTAGAATTCGGCCAGATGCGGTTGTTTTTTCAAAATTATTTCTGCATTCGTAATTATTCAATGTCTCATAAAGAGAACTTTTTTACGCATTTCAATAAAATATTGCATGTTTTTAATGTTTGTCTCTTCGTGTAGGGCAACCAGTTGCGCAACAAGTTGCTGTCGCAGTACTTCGTCAACCGCAAGTCCGAGCCGAAGATACAACCGCCAAGCGTCGCCGTCACTCATGGACCTGGGGGTAAGCACACGCACGCACACAACAAACACACGCACTCACGCGCTCACACACGTACACACACACACACACGCACATGCACACGCGCACGCGCGCTTGCGCTATAGTTATAGTTCAAATTATTACCATAACTTTTCAAGAGATTCATCAAATTATCAGATTTAGTCAAAATCATGTCACGTTTTTTTACATGTGCTTAAATCGTTATCATTCACTAGTTACTTTACTGTAAACAACAAGAAGTTTCAATATATCAGTCGCACAAAACTTGATTTAAAAATAGAACCTAATATTTATACCAACAAAAGTTATATGACAGACTGTTTTTTTTTTTAAATCAAATCATGTTATGTGCTAGTAATAATTTAAATTTATATTATGCTAGCTTTTACCAGTGGTTTCACTCGCATTGAATTTTTCTTAGTAAAAAGTATCCTATGTTACTTCTAATACCTCCAAGAATATGTGTACAAAGTTTCATGATGATCAGTTAAGTAGTTTTCGCGTAAAAGTGTAACAAACAAACTTACATTCACATTTATAATATTAGTGGTAATTTAAGGTTTATTACATGTCTAACAATACTCAAAAAGCGTTAATAATAGATATTTAGTTTGCACCAATAGCTCTAGGCAGACAGCACAATAATTACTAGCGATGAAACAAACTTTGAATTGCTAAACTCATAACTGAATTAGTCCTTTCATAGACTATCACTCGTTACTTTAAGATAATTATAGTAAGATGGCTGATTATTATACTGATATAAAAATAAAATACTAAACAATTTATATACTATATAGTCTAAGCTTTAAGTCGTACCAGGAGAGACTTTAAGCCTTATACCTCACAAGCCCTGAATAAAGAGGCCAGTGAGGACGTGGTGATCTGCAGGCCTAGCATACGCGCCACGACAAAATTTTGTCTACCCCTTTTCTCGTATTATCTCTCTATGTCTACAGTAGCTAACATGCGTGCACGCGATACTCTTCTCGTTACGTCAATAGAAGAGATAATCATTAAATTTTAGTGATCTGTGATATTTATCTCTACGGAAGCTAACATGACATCGTAATTTTGTCGAATTTTGTCGTTTTAGGAAGAGAAACTTCTCGTTTTCAATATTATCGACGAGAAAGACGATAAATAAAAAATAAATAAAACCGGGTGCCTATTTTTTGTATACCATGGCGTTTCCCTATTATAATTATATAATTTCGGTATACGAAGAGCGGGAAATGCGAAAAGTCGAGTGAAGTGTGCCATATAATGACACAAAAAACGTATTTGCGCCCTGTTGCTTCTTATTCTAAATAATAATAATAATAATACTTTATTTCAGACCAAAGTATAAGTCCATATTGGGCTAGTACAACAAGACAAGACAGCATTCAGAATAAAAAACAAAACGAAATTATATTAAAAAAGTCAATAAGTAAAAATAAAATTAAATAGAATAAAAGTAAAATCAATAATCAAAAAAAAAAAACTCAAAAATTCAAAAAAATTTAAAAATTAAAAAAAAATAAAAACAATGCGTGATAGAATTACAATTATCTAATGTGCGACAAGATATAAAGCACAACACGAGCATATTGTTTTACATATATAATTAAAAAATTCATTTACTTACGCCGTTTTATTTTCCATATTAGATTTTTTAAATTAGATATACACTTTTTATCTTAGCCAAAAGGCCGAGAACATTGTTAAATAAAACATGTGTCACTCGTTTGAAATTATACAAACGTTGGCTCATCCCGGTTTGGCACGATTAGTCAATAACCTTGTAAATTCAACTTTACGACATAAGAAATAAGAATGATATTCAGTTGTGATTATGGTTGATAATGTTTCTCTACTCGACAAGGCGAAGTCTTCGGAAGAGAATTTTGTCTCTCGTAGTGCGCATGTTAGGGTAATCGAGAAAATACTCGATGTAGACATTATCTCTCTGTCTCGTCAAGAGATATCTCGTTGTATGCATGCTAGGCCGGCTGATCGAGACACAAAACTCTCAACCACCACTATGACTTACCGGATATACAAAGCATCAATAACTCTAAAACAATGAAAGAACATATAGAGGGCGCCAAATGAAGTTAAACAGAAAACCAACCTGTAAGCAAGCTGCACATATGACTAACCCGTTGGCGCAGTTTTTAGTGCTCCGAGCTTCTACCTTCTGCTCCGAGGGTGTGGGTTCGATTCCCACCCCGAGTCTGGGTGTTTTATAAATATTTATTTATTTATATATGTATTATTTGTAAGTATGTTGGCCAACTGCTATAGCTACATTTTTTTAATATGTAGCTATACTAGTCGGCTGTTACTTATAACAAGCATTAAGTTGCTTACTTTAGGAACAGACGACCGTGTGTGTTTTGTAGATATTTATTATTATTTTTACATAACTTCCTAAGCATTAGAGAGTTTTAAATTGGAACAAGTTACCAGAAGAAATTGTTTTGGCCACTTCAGTTAATGCTTTCAAAAATCGACTCGATAGCTCGTTAAAATCATAGAAGCTGTCACTTTCACTTTTTTTTCACATCAGGCTATCAGCTGCCCGTCTATAAATTAATAATATAATATATATATATTTTTGTTATCGATGATTCGATAATGATGAAAATCTAGAAAAAAAAAAAGTGATACGGTGTATAATAATCAGCCTTGTTACAACAATTAGATACTTGTAGCAATGTTTCATTTGTTTCCACGATGCGCATGCGCGGCAGACACTGTAGCACAACAGCCGAAGAGAGGTGGGTCCATAACATTTATCACAAAAGCTTTGTATGTTGCACTTAATCAATATATCAGTGTATACCGTCTATCCATGTCCATTAAATCAATAAAATCAGTTAATTCATTAGTTCAACTATATATTTGCAATAGTGAAGTAGAGAGACTCAATCGCTTTATGTTAATTACAATCTTGCGATATTAATTGCTGATCGCTCGCTAATTGTCAAAAGCTATCGATTAACGATCGTTTGGTAAATGTCCAATATACTTTTTGAACCTGACTCTAGCTATTAAGCGGTATGTGTACAATATTTTAGTTCAGATTTGCTATCCCTTTGGACTTGCGATTTGACAACTGCAATTAAGTAATTGCTATCGTTCGATTATTGTAAATTACGTAATAGTGTGAGTAAACGCTGTGTGTACAGACATAAAATTAAACACTAAAGCAGAACTATTACGCAAAATAATAAAAATTGTAAACTATTGTTAGCATTATATATGTTATATTAAACATGGAAAGCTTACGGGTATACATTGCATTGTATATAGAGTCACGTACAATCAAGCAATGAAAAGTTCTAAGTATGACCGTTTCTAATAACTGTTAGAAGAGATGGCAAGTCTTTAATACATGAGTATGTGGTCATTATAATGCATTTATTTCAGTACTGGCAATGTACATTACAAGTTATATGTTTTATACATTGTGTACTAACTCACACTCAGCATGTAAACATTTCGTTTTCAAAGTCCACTGTATATTGTTAGATTTTCTGGCCTTAGTATTTGATTTCTATTATTTTTGTATTATAATTTTCTTATAAAACTCAATTGACATATATGTATATAACTGATAGCGAATGTAAGAAAAACAAATATACGTTTTTTTTTAATATCTATATAAACAATTAAATTTCATCTGTAATAGTTGTTACTGTGAACCTTTATACCGAATCCATAATCATCTCATACTCTTTAAATGAACAATAATGGGCTTGTTTCGTATTAGTCGATCAGTTATTTGCTGATAAAGTTTATCTCGCACATAAGTTACGGATAGGGCTTTTCAGCAGTTGGTAAGAACCGCCAAGACCTGTTCCAACTCAACTAACAAACCATAGCTTTTGAATTCACGGGGATGATGTTGAAAAAATATAAAATACTGGACATCGTTATCTGTCAGATAGCTTTACCAGCAACCGAGGAGACATACCTATATATTTTTTAAATAAGCTGTATTCGCAAGCCTAATTTTATCTTTCTTTTTGGTCATATGCCAAGGAGAAGTTATTGTTGTATTTGTAATGAATATAATTTGTATGAATGTAATTTGTATGAATGTAATATATCCATGTTTTACTATTTTTATGCGAGTTTAAATCTCAGGTGAGCTGTACGCTTGTTTGTGGACCTATTTGTATTAAAAAAACTGATTTCCTGCACGCAATTAAATATATTATCCTATGTAAGTATAATCGTTGTAAAGCCACGGCCACACATGTGTACATTAGTGACGCAATGAAAGCCAGTAGAGCAAATAGTAAGGGTATGTGGTGATGCAGCGAAGGTGTTACTGCGCACTGGGCAGACGCTGGCGCAGGTTCAAGCTCATTTGGACCGCGAAGGCGCGTCCGACCTTGTGGTGGAGCTGGTTATTAAGAGCACCAATAGACCTGCTATCTTCCTAGAGGCTATCCAACTTGGTAAGTGGAACTTGCTTTCCAATCTAGTAATGATAATTTCTCCACTCAACTTTCAGTCTTCGTTAGGTTGCTTTTTTTATTTGTAAATAGTGATAATTAAGATTCTAGTCTTGCTAATAAAGTTTCGCCTTTTAGCCTAAGGACTACTGCTTTTGGATTTACAAACCGCGAATCAAAATATTTGATAGACAGGTGGACATTGATGATAAAAGAAAAAAATATCTACAAGATCAAAATTGTTGTTCAATACCGCTATATTTCAGATAACAATCTCAAACTATTAATAACCTGAAAAAAAATGGCTAAAATTTATTTAATTAATTGAATTAATGCCCCCTGTATGAGAAAATCTTTAGCAGTCTAAATTTTTTTGACCCACATAAATATATGTTTTTGGTAGGTATTGCACTTCTCGAAGGAGGCAATCCAATTATACAACAAAGCATCTTCACCAAACTACAGAACGGTGAAATATCACAAGCGTTTTTAAAGGTAAAGTGTTATTTTCAGTTTTAAATAAATAATCACTATTACGAGTAATATATAACTTGATGTAACCTCTACTGGATCAATTTAGGTACATACCTAAAATGACTTGAAAAAATGACGTAGCAATTTGTCTTGAGTTTGTAACGTGTTTTATGTTAAGGTCTGGTTCTGTTACCATGACAATTAATTTCAAAGTTTTTTGTAATTCTACTTAGTCACCTGGAACTAAGTTGGTGTTAAAAACATTTCGGAAAGTAGAAAGTTTCTTATTTTTATTAAATATTCAAGAAAAATTTATACGTTTATGTATATATATATATATATATATATATATATATATATAAATTTAAAAATAACGCTGTAACTGTGCATCAGGTATTCTATGACAAAATGCGTGAGGCCCAGCAAGAAATACGCTCGCTAGCGGTGAGCAGTACTACCACTACGACAACCGACAAGCGGTCCACTTCCACAGACAAACAGAAACCTAACAATACCGATGGTGAGAATCTGTTATTTGTCTAAAACTATAACTAACTCTAACTAACTAATTTATTTATATTATCGCCTTGTTAACTTTCGTTTGTTTGGAAACATTGGCCTATTGTACTACACATTCTGTAACTATCTTAAAATCTAAGTATTATGTAGTTGTGGTGTTCAAAACAGTAGAAATAAATAAATAAATAAAACTGACGAAATTCTGTCGAACTTTATATTTTATCAGTGAAATGATCTTCTCATAAAATCCAAAATCGATTTCCATATAAATATATAATTTTATCTATTTCAATCAAAATTTTTGCATCCAAAAATCTTAACTATTATTTCTTAATCAATTTCTTTCTCTTATTTATAACCAAGATGGTCGGCCTTTTCCATATCTCTTTCATAGTTTCGCAGTTGTAAATGAAACTTCATTCTCGAAGAGTTGTGTTCTTTATCACCCATAATGTAATCGATTTACCCATCAATCTAACTTTTTAACTATTTCTCTGTATTTTTCTTATAACTAAATTGGTCCATCTATTCCAAATCTCCATAGTTTCACAGTCGTAAACTTCTCGCTCAAGGCTTCTTGATCTCCCATGATGAAACTTGTCCACAACGGTTGTGTTCTAGCCAAGCCGGCAGTGGGGCCCATGGTGGTAGGCGAGGACATGGACGAAGAGGTGACGAGCGCCTGCGGGTCCGCCGTACACGCCTACTCCGACATACACACCATGTCGCATGGTACTTATTTAGTATCTAGTGAATCATACACTGAATATATTTATTATTGCATCATCATATCACTTCATTATATCTTGCCTGCACCCAAAATCAAACTTTCTAAATTTTATATTTGTTGTCAATTTTCAATGTGTTTTCTTTTGTCCCTTTTTTCAATTTAATATTTGAAATCCGATTGTCATCTATAAATAAATATTTTTACAAGATAATTCACTGTGTATAGTACCTGGCGTGCTACGGCGGCTGGGGGTCGACTTTAAACTAGTTGTGAACTACTTGAAGGGTTGAATAAATAAAACCACGACAGTATTCTGATCTACGTATCGACCACCGACACCGACGTCCGATAGCTCGATCGCTCGTTTATTTAAATTACTAATCTTACATACTATACCGCGTAAATAAAGTTTTAGCGCGATCTATTTTGATCCGCACGCCATCTGTCGAGCATTGGACTAATTTTACATACAACGATATTTAAATATACACAATATTGGTAAACGTTCTAAACACACTGAAAGATTACGAGTTATTTAAATATTCGAAAACGGCACGACAACTAAGAGTCCTTGCTTGGTGTGTCACCTAATAATAAAAAATCAAATTGTACTTTATTATTTAAAAATTTCAGGCACAACAGTATTAGAAGAAATAATGGCTGAAAAGAAGCGAGAATCTGGCAACTCGGATGTACTTCCCGCTAAAGTAGCTGTCATGCGACCTATTTTACGTTTCTTGCAACTGCTTTGCGAAAATCACAATCCGGACCTTCAGGTAATACTTAGTAACAATATTTACTGTAGGTATATATATTATTATATAATTTTCTCATGTGCCTAATCACATTCCTGTTGTAATATTAGTTTTTAGTATATTCTCTAACTTTTCTGTCGATTCTTCGACTTGGTGATACAGGTGGACTACACTAGCCATGGTCAATAATTGACTAATTTGCCCCTCCTAAGACTTTTGTAACGCATTTAACTGTTTTGATCACGAATTATTTTTAAATGTGTTATATTCTTTAAATTAATATTTGTCCATGACGTACGGGTTCATTTAAGGCAAACAACTTTACCTATATTTAAAAAGTGAAATTTGAGGACACTTTAAATTGTATTAATCTCTTGAAACCTTATGCCTAAGTCACTTGTACATAAAACCAAATTTTATGGTCAGACTAAAAAATTGTAGAATTGTAAATATTTTGCCATTAACAGTTTGCCATAAATATGAAACTTTCTAATATTAAAACTCAATATTTTTTTGACGTAAGACAAACAACTTGGGATAAATCTTATATTGAAATAGCTTGTATTATTTGTTCACTTGTATTATTAATTTCATCTTTCAATCTTACTGCACAAATCAGCACGCAAAATTATCTCATTTATATATACAATCTTTGTCTAGAATCTTCTACGTAATCAAAACAACAAGGCGAACTATAACCTGGTATCCGAAACTTTGATGTTCCTGGACTGCATCTGCGGTTCAACTACTGGTGGTCTCGGTTTGCTGGGCCTCTACATAAACGAAGGAAATGTGGCACTCATCAACCAGACCTTGGAGACCCTCACTGAGTACTGCCAAGGTACAACATATTAATAACTAAAATAACAATTCTGTAAATGTTTGTTTTGCTTTAATAATCCTTTTAAAATTGAATAATATTACGGATCATCAAACTACAAAATATAGCTCACAAAAGAACAGTAGCTATATGCCAACATTTTTAATGACTAATGAAATGTAACGCGGAAAAAACTGCGACATACATCTAGTCTTGTAATTTGTATCAATTATATTATATGAGGATAATAAGTCATTTGGCACATTTTCTATATTTGATGGGATCATGACATGATAGTTATCTGCCATTGCTATTTGACCAAAGCCTGTATTAGATAATAACTTTCAAAATCACATTTCTCCATAATATTTTTATCTTCAACAATATCTTCGTCTATACAGGTCCATGCCACGAAAATCAAAACTGTATAGCGACACACGAGAGCAACGGTCTTGATATTATAACAGCGCTGATTTTGAACGACATAAACCCTCTCGGAAAGACGCGTATGGACCTCGTCCTTGAACTGAAGAACAACGCCTCAAAGCTGCTGCTCGCTATCATGGAATCCCGGAACGACTCCGAGAATAATGCCGAAAGGATCCTGTACAACATGAATCCTAAACAGCTGGTAAGTTCTGAATTTTCATAGTCTAAGCCTCTTTGTTGTCTTCGTAATTGTAACCTGTATTAAAACACGTCGATTGGAAAAAATTGTTTGACCAAAACTTGAAATAAGTAAAAACTTATTGAGAACATAAATTTGGAATTAAAAATCAAAATCAAATCAGTAATTGTTTTTGCTAGCAAACAAAAAGAAATTTTCAATTACATCGACAAGTAATACAACGCAGGTAGACGAAAAAATAGTCAAGTAAATATGCATTATCAAAGATTACTCCAAAAGTTGTTATCAGATCTCGATGAAATAAATGTGACCACAGGTTCGGCTTTCGATTAAATTAAAAATCTACGGTATACCCAGTAAAAAGTTATGCGGATTTTCGAGGGTTTCCCTCGATTTCTCTGGGATCCCATCATCAAACCTGGTTTCCTTATCATGGTACCACACTTAGAATATCTCCTTTCCAACAAAAAAAGAATTAGCAATATCGGTTCATAAACGACGAAGTTATCTCAGAACATACATTAAATATATATATATATTGTTATAGATTTGAACTTAATAACAACAACAGTGTTGTTCTTTAATTTTAAGCAGATATGAAATTAAATGTTTTCTTACTTGATACTTTCTAAGAGGTATTTAATCGGGTACAGGTAGATGTTGCTTGCTCTGCCTTTCACCAAGAGAATTCTGTGGATCCTGACTCCGATACTGAAGACGACGCACCCGCACAGGGCGTTTCTCCTAAGGAAGTAAGATCTTTTACGCTAACATATAGATTTTTCAGATTAGTATTGTCTAAATGGAAAGGATTTAAATTAATAAATAGGAATAGCTCAGGAGAGGTAGCTTTTATTGAGGAAGGGGTACAGTAGGAAATATCTTGCTCAAAACTGGAGCGGCTCGTCTGAGGAAGCGTTTTAACCTTAAAGAAGACCAAAACTACATAATAGCTCTCAAGTAATATTGTGTTCTTGTGGTGAGTAAGGAAGGCATGCTCCTGGAAAGGGTCAGGGGTAGGTTCGGTAGCGCGATCATTACGTACACTGAAACAAGAAAAGGACCAAAATTGATCCTCGTGGAACGCTCATTTATATCGCGCTAATTTGCCACCTTTGAAGTATAAAAAAAGTCAGTTCATGGTACTCAGCAAGATAAAATCCTCATTTTTGGTCAACTTAATCAAATCAAGAACCCTTTTCGTAGAAACAAACATTGTTGGTTAGAAGATTGATAATAATGGCGAGTGTGGTGTCGCAGGTGGGCCACAACATCTACATCCTGTGCCACCAGCTGGCGGCGCACAACAAGGAGCTGGCGGCGCTGGTGCGCGCCTGCCCCGCCGGCCGCGCCGCACCCGCGCTGCAGTACTACCGCACGCACACCGCGCAGATCGAGGTACAGCACTGACTCACTGCACTCAATCACTTCACTCAAGTACTGGTGCGCGCCTGCCCCGCCGGCCGCGCCGCACCCGCGCTGCAGTACTACCGCACGCACACCGCGCAGATCGAGGTACAGCACTGACTCACTGCACTCAATCACTTCACTCAAGTACTGGTGCGCGCCTGCCCCGCCGGCCGCGCCGCGCCCGCGCTGCAGTACTACCGCACGCACACCGCGCAGATCGAGGTACAGCACTGACTCACTGCACTCAATCACTTCACTCAAGTACTGGTGCGCGCCTGCCCCGCCGGCCGCGCCGCGCCCGCGCTGCAGTACTACCGCACGCACACCGCGCAGATCGAGGTACAGCACTGACTCACTGCACTCAATCACTTCACTCAAGTACTGGTGCGCGCCTGCCCCGCCGGCCGCGCCGCGCCCGCGCTGCAGTACTACCGCACGCACACCGCGCAGATCGAGGTACAGCACTGACTCACTGCACTCAATCACTTCACTCAAGTACTGGTGCGCGCCTGCCCCGCCGGCCGCGCCGCGCCCGCGCTGCAGTACTACCGCACGCACACCGCGCAGATCGAGGTACAGCACTGACTCACTGCACTCAATCACTTCACTCAAGTACTGGTGCGCGCCTGCCCCGCCGGCCGCGCCGCGCCCGCGCTGCAGTACTACCGCACGCACACCGCGCAGATCGAGGTACAGCACTGACTCACTGCACTCAATCACTTCACTCAAGTACTGGTGCGCGCCTGCCCCGCCGGCCGCGCCGCGCCCGCGCTGCAGTACTACCGCACGCACACCGCGCAGATCGAGGTACAGCACTGACTCACTGCACTCAATCACTTCACTCAAGTACTGGTGCGCGCCTGCCCCGCCGGCCGCGCCGCGCCCGCGCTGCAGTACTACCGCACGCACACCGCGCAGATCGAGGTACAGCACTGACTCACTGCACTCAATCACTTCACTCAAGTACTGGTGCGCGCCTGCCCCGCCGGCCGCGCCGCGCCCGCGCTGCAGTACTACCGCACGCACACCGCGCAGATCGAGGTACAGCACTGACTCACTGCACTCAATCACTTCACTCAAGTACTGGTGCGCGCCTGCCCCGCCGGCCGCGCCGCGCCCGCGCTGCAGTACTACCGCACGCACACCGCGCAGATCGAGGTACAGCACTGACTCACTGCACTCAATCACTCAAACAAAGATTCTCCATTTAGAAAATCAAATTTAAACACATTGTGCTGAAAATGACGGTTAAATACGTTAAACTCTGTAAATAATAATGGAACTCCACAGCTACCATTGAGAATCGATGCCCTTTGTCGGAAATACTATTAATATTATTTAGCACTGTAACTTTCTTTCTTTTTTTTTATGTCACTAGGTCGGCAAACAAGCGTACGGCTCACCTGATGGTAAACGATTACCGAAGCCTATAGACGCCTGCAACACCAGAAGCATCGCAAGCGCGTTACCGACCCAATCCCCAATCCCCCTAGGAGCTCTGGTCACCTTACTCACCAACAGGAACACAATACTGCTTGAAAACAGTATTATTTTGCTGTGATCTTCTGTAAAGTCGAGGTACTACCCTAAGAAATTCCTGCTGTGCCCTACCTCAGTTAAAGTTTCTATTGTTTTCGCAACAGATAGTGCGCACGGACCGCAGTATGGAGCAGATCGTTTTTCCGATCCCCGAGATCTGCGAGTATCTGCCGGTGGACAGCAAACACAGAGTATTGCAAAGCGCTGAGCGTGACGACCAGGGTAGCAAGGTGGCGGACTTCTTTTCTCGACTGGACAACCTTTTCCACGAAATGAAATGGCAAAAAAAGCTTCGAGGTAAGAGACGTCATAAAAACTTTAGCAATTACATGTTTTAGATTAAAATACTTAAAGTTAGAGACTGACGCCAAAGTGGAACTGCTCCAAATAATATTTAACAATTTTCAGGACAACCGTTCCTGTTCTGGGTTTCGTCCTACATGTCTCTATGGAGCAACATATTGTTCAACTTTGCAGTTTTAATCAACGTCATCGTTGCTTTCTATTATCCATTTCAAGATGAAACTCCCAGTAAGTGTCCAAATAGATATACATCAAAAAAATGTTTTCGTGTCAATAGCTATATCATTAATTTGCTCACGGCAGTGATTTGATTGAGATAGGGCACAACAGGACATATCCTGCTCAAAACCTGGAGCAGTCTGTTTGGAGAAGTACCTTTACTGAAGATCACAGCTAAATAAATTTTATTTACTCTCAATTAGTTATGTTTTCCTGTGGTGAGGAGGTAGCCAGAGATAACAATCATGATCTTTATAGTACTGCAGGCGTCTATAGGCTACGGTAACCGCCTATCAGGTGGGCCGTACGCTTGATTGCCGACCTAGTCACATAAAAAAGTCCTATTCGTTAGGAGTCGTCCATTAATTACGTGATGCTTTTTAGCAACTTTTTGAACCTCCACCCTCTACTCTCTTGGTGATAAGTGGCGAGGTCTTGGACTACTCATTCCCCTCCCCCCATTCCCAAAAATCACGTGTATTTTTTGTGCAACGTAAATTGAAATTTTCCGAATAATAACTTTAAATACAGATATAACCTGATTAAATTTAGGAAAATTAAGCATTGAGATACAAACTTCTAGACAGGCATCAAGGTAGCATAGTGTTTGTGGTTTGTTTTTTTTTCAAATCACGCGTTTAACGAAAAACAAATAGACGTGATATCTCGATGCAGTCCCGCCCACTATCGAGTGATGACGCTGTGCGCAGAGCTGGGCCCGCACCTGTCGCTGGTGGTGTGGTGCGCGTCGGGCGCGGCGGGCGCGCTGGTGGCGTGGCTGCCGCGCGGCTCGGGCGCGCGCGCGCTGCTGGCCAGCGCCATCGTGCGCCTCATCTACTCCGCCGGGCCCGAGCCCACCATGTGGATGCTGGGCATGCTCACCGTCAGTACACTCTCTAAAAATAAATAACAATAACAAATGAACGCCTCACACTCAAACGCCCCACACTCAAACGCCCCACACTCAAACGCCCCACACTCAAACGCCCCACACTCAAACGCCCCACACTCAAACGCCCCACACTCAAACGCCCCACACTCAAACGCCCCACACTCAAACACCCTACACTCAACGACCCCAGTAGGATTTACTCCTTTGTGTCGATAACTATAGTACTGCAATATAGCTTTAAATAGTCGAAGGCGTCAAGAATGCTCAACTCGATATTGAATTTTTTATTTCATAGTTTTTCAAATGCCTCGATTGAGTGTAACCAATTTAATTCCTTTCAAACCATATCTAATATAATGTAAATTACTAAAAATTATTTCAAGTTCTTACCAATTAAAATTTGCCTATTATATCGAATTGTCTTTCAAATGCTATCTCAGGTTACGCCAATTATAGAACTTAATGGACTTAATTATTTTTTTAATTTACTTCCTAATATACATCTCATGTATTAATACTGTGTACTATGTCTGATGTCTAACGTATGTTCCAACAGATTGTTGTAAAGGGGATACATTTGGTGAGCATAATGGGTAACCAGGGCACGTTATCCAAGTCGACGCGGAACGTGATCACAGACCCCGAGCTGCTGTACCACGGTGTCTACCTCATTTTCTGCTTCCTGGGAATATGTTGCCACCCCTTCTTTTTTTCAGTGCTGGTCAGTCTTACTCATTATTTTTATTTACTTACTACCTGCTAGCTGACCTAACAGAATATTTGTTGTTTATATATAATTTTAATTTTCTTTTGATTCACTCACCGTTGATTTCGCGTCTTATAGCCCCAACTAATGACAGAAATACTGGTGCGTTTGTTATTCAAAGAATCCGTAATGCAAATTCATTTAACAAATGCCGCCAACGCTCTTGGCACCATTCCATTTAAACATTTGGCTAATAAAGCACTTATCTATTTAATTAGTTCTTTGAAACTTATAATATGGGAAAGAGATGACCTTTGATAAACAAAAAAAAATTGGTAACGTTGCATAATGTAAACACTTGATGCAGTTAACAAATTTCCAGCTCCTCGACGTAGTCTATCGCGAAGAGACACTGCTGAACGTGATGCGATCGGTAACTCGCAACGGACGGTCCATCTTATTGACGGCCGTACTGGCGCTGGTTCTGGTCTACATGTTCTCTATAGTCGGTTACATGTTCTTCCGAGACCACTTCCTCGTCACTGTGGATAAGCTGGACGGTAAGTTGTTTCTGTCTGATGTTTTTAATTTATTTTTATGTACCACTAGGGTGATAAGCTTATGTTCACACTAAGTAAGCGGACTGCAGCTTATGGACACCTGCAAGCGTGTGGTCGACTCCACCCCTGACTGTCCCCAGGACCTCTGATATTAATTTACTCACCACAGGTGACGTACGCTATTTAAGGGTACTATCATTTGGCTGTTATCTTCTAATTTTGAGTTATTTCCTCATTCATACTGCTACAAAATTTCTGCTTGTAATCCGTATCTCAATGTAGGTATCATTCATTTTAAACTCGAAAGATTATAAGTGTCAAGATATATTCTATAGGTATCAGAACGGACATTGATGGCTCCGCTTGGAATGGGCTTGAAAGCAATATAAAATAGTTTTGTTCATTACAAACATGGTGAATATACATGAAGGAAATGTTGAAATAAAATTGAAGGTAAAACTCTCAATATCCGTCATGATAAGTATACACGTGGTAATGCTTTTTAGGTTTCACATACTTGAAGGCTTACGGGATTTTCGATTCTCTCCACTACACCTAAAACCACTATAGATTCACATATTCTTTCTATATAAGTCTTCTGCCAAAAAGTTGCCTAGATGAAATCGCTGCCCTAACGATAAGGCCGCCTTTTGCAATTGATGCAACTATGTCAGTTTCAGACGTAATTCTATATTTTGTTAATTATGCATCGGTATGCAAAAATAGAAATAAATATTCAAATATCCAATATCCACAGACGACGACGACCCACGCTTCGAGCAGTTCGACCACTGCCCCGCCGACAGCACGGACAGCGCCTGTACACACAAGTACGGCCGCCCCTCGCGCCTCGTGTCGGTGGGGGGGGAGCTCCGGGAGCGCAGCTGCGACTCGCTCATCATGTGCATCGTCACCACGCTCAACCAGGGCCTGCGGAACGGGGGCGGCATCGGGGATATCCTGCGGGCCCCAGCTAGTTTCGTGAGTGCCTCGTGGCTTTGGTGTATTAATACATACACACACGCACAACACAAGTCGCCTGTTGATAAGATGAGAGCATCTTAATGCTTGTGTTATGGGTAGTAGTCGAGAGATAGATACAATTCTTTATTTTTGGAGTACTCGAGAAGAATCGAACTCGGAGAATCGATTTTCATATAAGACCCCCGGTATGAAAAAAATATGAGGAGTAATAGCTACTGAACGAATGACCTCGTTACGTTTTTGTTAACGCCATCTATTGAAACCCAATAGGGTCCCGATAGATGGCGTTATTTGATTCGTTTATTTATCATTATAGGCCTTATTATGGCCATTTAGACAGACGATCTGAAGGAGTAAACTCCAGTTGTGCGTCGGAGTCGATACACCACTTTTTTTTTGATAAATGGTTAATTTTTTACGTAGAATAAAGACAAAATTAATTTTAAAGTATTAAAAATTAGAATTAAAACTTATTGATTAATACTATCAATAAGTAATAAAATTTTAAAACTACAATTCTGTATTTCCGTCCCAATAACTAAAATGTGAGTCTTATTCCCATCAAGAAAATGTATATGAGCAGTCTTATCTTAATTTTTCAACTATTAAATAAAATATGATTTTTTTTTCTGTTTGTGTGACCAGGAGCCTCTGTTTGTTGCACGAGTGGTTTACGATCTATTGTTCTTCTTCGTGGTGATCATCATAGTCCTGAATCTAATATTCGGTGTGATCATCGACACCTTCGCCGATCTTCGTAGCGAGAAGCAGCAAAAAGAACTTATATTGAAGAACACGTGTTTTATATGCGGTGAGTAATTCTCACTATCAAATGATTTTCAAAAATAGTCGCATATGTTATTTAGACTTTTTTTAATCGATGCATTTTCATATTATACTTACCTGCGTTCTCTAACTGCAAATGTTATTTGATTTGATTGTTATTCACAATCAATGTAGAGAAGAAACAGTCAACTATATAAATTCGTATATATTTTTGTATACTATCAAAATCTATGCATCAGACAAATAAAATCAATAGTAGAAATAAAAGATAGGTTTTTAGCGTTTTCTAAATAAATCATCTGATAGACTTCTCAAACCATATTGAACACCTCTATTTTATATGGACCTTGGATACCAAACGTATCTTATATAGATTTGGAATTGGATCAAACACTTCATTAGCCTTGTAATCTAATATATAAAAATCTCGTGTTGCGGTGTTTGTAGTTAAACTCCTCCGAAACGGCTTGACCGATTCTCATGAAATTTTGTGTGCATATTGGATAGGTCTGAGAATCGAACATCTATTTTTCATCCCCCTCAATGTCAAGGGTAGTCCACCCTATTTTTTTTTTTTTAATTTTTAGATAAAATATTTATTTTTTATTTTATTATGATTTGGCGTTGAACAATACATTCAACCCTAAATTTTCACCCCCTATTTTCAAATAGCGTTTAGCGGCAAGACAACGTTTGCCGAGTCAGCTAGTATTAATATAAACTTTAAAAAAAAGTTTAGTCTCCCCACCATATCTCGGAGAGCACGTTAAGCTTTTTATCATATACACGTGATAGCGATTAGCGATCGCTATTTATAGTAGAAAATATATCCACTAACCCGCTGTAGAGTAGCGTGGTGTATTAAGCTGCGATCCTTTTCCTACATGGAGAAAAAAACCTATGCCCATCAGTGGGATATTACGGACTGAATCGTGACTGAAGTTTAGACTATGGTACATGTACTGTTCCTCCGGCCAGGGTTGAACCGGTCAGCTTTCGACAACAAGACGGTCTCATTCGAGGAGCATATCAAGAGCGAACACAACATGTGGCACTACCTTTACTTCATGGTGCTGGTGCGGGTCAAGGACCCCACCGAGTTCACCGGCCCAGAGAGCTACGTGCACTCCATGATCAAGGTATTTGACCATCATCACTGATTTATTCTAAACTAGCTTTTACCGACGGCTCTTTTCGTTCTGTGATTTTAAGGTCGAAAAAGGCCTTAGCAGACGTCCATTAATTACGTGTCGTACTTGTTGAACTTAACTGTGGTAGAGCACAGCAGGAAATAAACTGCTCAAAATCTGGAGCAGCCCGACTGAGAAAGTACTTCGACCTTATATATGAATACCAGACCAAATAGACCTTATTTATGAATTACCTTATATTTTCATATTAGTAAATAAATAATAAATATCAGAACCATCCTGAATATTATTTCAAACAAAAAAAATGACAAAAAGATTTCAAAACTTTAACTGAGATATGGCACAGCAGGAAATATTCCGCTCAAAATCCGGAGCACCCCGACTAACATCACAAGACATACAAAAAAATCACAAGTAAAAAATACTACTATCAAGCAGTGTTATGTACCTGTGTTGAGTAAGGTGACCAGAGCTCCTGCGGGATTAGGGTTAGGGTATGCAACGCGTTTGCGATGCTTTTAGTATTGCAGGTGTCTATAAGCTACGGTAATCACTTAACATCAGGTGAGGCGTACGCTTGTTTACCGAACTAATTGTATAAAAAAATATGAGGATCAAAAAGGGGTCGTAGAGAAAATCACGAAGTATCACAAGAAGTAAAAAGCTGTTTATATATATCAGTTGAATCTATTATTTGTTGAACGCGCCATTTCAAAACCAAAAAAAAAAAAACACCCAGGAACCTTTGTGAGTGTCTAGAAATTAGATATCACATATCTTAGCTTATATACTTAATGATAGTAAGTATTCTGGAAATTTCAATATATATTTGAAGGTTGTCTAAAACTTCACCACATCACAGAGGATGGGTTATAAAGTAAAACAAAAAAACAATTAATGGACGACTCCTTAATATTATGACTTTGTGTGAAGTTATATGTATTAAACATATGTAACATGATATACGACGTATATATTACAACATTTAATAGAAAAAATTCCACTCGTTTTTTTTTTCAGAGTAACAATCTCGACTGGTTCCCTCGGTTACGCGCCCTGTCGCTCGTGGGCGGCGGGGAGGGCGAGGGCGGGGAGCTGGAGCTACGCAACCTGCAGGCGCAGCTGGAGCGAGCCCAGGGCGCCGTCAGGGCGCTCACCGACCTGCTCACCGACCTGCGCGACCAGGTACACACACACCACCACACCTGACCCGCACAGCCCAGGGCGCCGTCAGGGCGCTCACCGACCTGCTCACCGACCTGCGCGACCAGGTACACACACACCACCACACCTGACCCGCACAGCCCAGGGCGCCGTCAGGGCGCTCACCGACCTGCTCACCGACCTGCGCGACCAGGTACACACACACCACCACACCTGACCCGCACAGCCCAGGGCGCCGTCAGGGCGCTCACCGACCTGCTCACCGACCTGCGCGACCAGGTACACACACACCACCACACCTGACCCGCACAGCCCAGGGCGCCGTCAGGGCGCTCACCGACCTGCTCACCGACCTGCGCGACCAGGTACACACACACCACCACACCTGACCCGCACAGCCCAGGGCGCCGTCAGGGCGCTCACCGACCTGCTCACCGACCTGCGCGACCAGGTACACACACACCACCACACCTGACCCGCACAGCCCAGGGCGCCGTCAGGGCGCTCACCGACCTGCTCACCGACCTGCGCGACCAGGTACACACACACCACCACACCTGACCCGCACAGCCCAGGGCGCCGTCAGGGCGCTCACCGACCTGCTCACCGACCTGCGCGACCAGGTACACACACACCACCACACCTGACCCGCACAGCCCAGGGCGCCGTCAGGGCGCTCACCGACCTGCTCACCGACCTGCGCGACCAGGTACACACACACCACCACACCTGACCCGCACAGCCCAGGGCGCCGTCAGGGCGCTCACCGACCTGCTCACCGACCTGCGCGACCAGGTACACACACACCACCACACCTGACCCGCACAGCCCAGGGCGCCGTCAGGGCGCTCACCGACCTGCTCACCGACCTGCGCGACCAGGTACACACACACCACCACACCTGACCCGCACAGCCCAGGGCGCCGTCAGGGCGCTCACCGACCTGCTCACCGACCTGCGCGACCAGGTACACACACACCACCACACCTGACCCGCACAGCCCAGGGCGCCGTCAGGGCGCTCACCGACCTGCTCACCGACCTGCGCGACCAGGTACACACACACCACCACACCTGACCCGCACAGCCCAGGGCGCCGTCAGGGCGCTCACCGACCTGCTCACCGACCTGCGCGACCAGGTACACACACACCACCACACCTGACCCGCACAGCCCAGGGCGCCGTCAGGGCGCTCACCGACCTGCTCACCGACCTGCGCGACCAGGTACACACACACCACCACACCTGACCCGCACAGCCCAGGGCGCCGTCAGGGCGCTCACCGACCTGCTCACCGACCTGCGCGACCAGGTACACACACACCACCACACCTGACCCGCACAGCCCAGGGCGCCGTCAGGGCGCTCACCGACCTGCTCACCGACCTGCGCGACCAGGTACACACACACCACCACACCTGACCCGCACAGCCCAGGGCGCCGTCAGGGCGCTCACCGACCTGCTCACCGACCTGCGCGACCAGGTACACACACACCACCACACCTGACCCGCACAGCCCAGGGCGCCGTCAGGGCGCTCACCGACCTGCTCACCGACCTGCGCGACCAGGTACACACACACCACCACACCTGACCCGCACAGCCCAGGGCGCCGTCAGGGCGCTCACCGACCTGCTCACCGACCTGCGCGACCAGGTACACACACACCACCACACCTGACCCGCACAGCCCAGGGCGCCGTCAGGGCGCTCACCGACCTGCTCACCGACCTGCGCGACCAGGTACACACACACCACCACACCTGACCCGCACAGCCCAGGGCGCCGTCAGGGCGCTCACCGACCTGCGCATCCTGGGAAATATAATACAAGCAAATATACACAAGGAAATCATAAAAATCGGTCAAGCCATTTCTGAGAACTTTTTTATCAATTACTTTGACACGAGACATATATTAGATACAGAAACATATAAGTTACTTATACTTAATAATGTCCTCATTTCCAGATGACGGAACAACGTAAACAAAAACAACGCATCGGCCTGTTGAACTCCACCTCGGCGTATCTCCAGAATTTGCAAATGAACCTCCCTCCGTGAACGATGTCCGTTCACAAAGACGCACCGGATATTGATACTTATTAGTTTCGAAATTTAACATAACCAACATCATAATATTATTTCAGACCCAAAAATGTGATAAGCATAAAATACTTTATATAATAGTAAGATTCAATATAATACAACATATCAATACCGGTGAATCATATCTCATTCGACCTCAATCAATTTCGCACAAAACAAACATTTATGGATAGACAAGAAAAGTCAATGACGCAGATGTCGATTTGCGGTCAAACGTACGAACAAAACGTTCGTAAATACGTATATTATGCATAGTAGAATGGTTGGTCTGTATTAAATTCGAATATACATTATCAGTAGATACTCGTATATTAGCTATGTCGATTTGCATAGGTTATAGGTAAAATGTTTTAGCAATTGATGAATTTATTAATCAATATGCATGGAAATTTCAAAAATAATGTCATGACACGCACTGCATGCCAACGTTGACGGATTTGACATCTTAAAGTTGGAGGGTAGACGTTGTGCCGACGTAAATTAATAGTAGCGAAATTTGTACTTAAACATAAAAAATTGTAAAAATTACTATTTTTCGGCATAGCTATATTGTCGACAAATCAATGAAAAAAAAATACAAATCTGTCATTTGTTTTTGTTTTAGAGCGATTCTTGACATTTTTTAACGTTAAATCTGATTCAAAATTAAGAGCTGGTCTTTATTTCGTATGAATCATTTGCTAAAATTATTCTTCCTTATTATACTTCACACTCATTTTTGTAATCAATTGATTTATATTATAAAACCAAAAGTGCATCAATAATCTTATCTCTGCTCTAAATTGTTGCACAACTCAGAGGGTCATATCAAATATTTCTCATTTCCATACATTTGAAGTTCTTGACGAACGAATTCAACAATCGCTAAATCATTTGTCCCGCTAATTACTAGAAAGTGATTTATAAAGGATTTGATAGAAGATTACATAGTTATAAACTAGACTAGAACCTAGAATTAATAAAAATCTAAAATTATTTATTCGTTTTGATCGCAACGACGTTCGAATATTAACAGACTCCTCAAGAGAACAAAATTATAAAAATTAAAATGGGATTTAGTCTAAGTAGTACGTTTATACAGCCAATTTGAAGCAATAATTACATTTAAAAAAATGTAATTTTATTATTTTATAAATAAATAGATTTTAAATAAAATTTTTAGTAGTCTATATGAATATCGACTTTTTACTATCGTGTTATATTTAGACAAACTGCATATCTTTAGGAAGATCTTTCCTTAAACAAATAATCGCGAATATATTAATATAGTCTGTATGTCTAGATAGTTGAACGTTTTTTATTATATTCTTCTTGTTGAATTTTGTATTACTAGCGACTTGAGTTGGTAGGACCTTGTCCTTTAGTGTTCGTGAAGGTTGTTATCTCTGGGGAGAACATCGGAACTTAAAAGATATATTAACCTCAGGTTAGACGAAGTATGGTTCAAACATTTTACATCCAAATCAATCAAATATCTTCGTTCTATAAATTTTTTATCTATAGTGCGTTCAACGACCCGAGATACCAGACGTAAAAAAACAAAATGCGAGGTCATTCAACTATGCAGGGTTTTGTAACCTTTTTTTTTACTTACACAAATTTTTAAAATGCATAATATATTTATATTTTGATAATTACTTAATTAAATGTAATTATGTATATAAGATTTGATACTTCTTAAATAATAATTATCAAAATATAAAAATCACTCCGAGCGCTTTAGGACACGGAATAAAATAAAAATAAATAATACAAAAACAAAGTGCAGCAAACAAACAAGATAGAAAGAGATAGACTATATTTTGTTTGTTACGTCGTCGCTACGAAAAAATGATGGGCTTTGTTTACGTTCGGTATCTCTTCTCGTTGAATAGGCTATAGATTATTTATTTTTAAACAATTTATTTTTCATTGTAATTTGTATTGTTTGTTTGTGATATTTTCAAAATGTATTCTCGAACTAAATTACAGTACAGTGTAATTTTGAATAGAGAAGCTTTGTTCGCCGAGGTTCATTTTCAATATTGTTCCATAAAATCTCCCCATTGTGAATTACGGGAGTGCAATACGACTTAGCTCAAAATCCGTTACCTATTTACTGTAGTTAGGTAAAATATAAATTTTTATTTAAAAAGAAATCTTATAAAGATCTGAAACATTTCGCGATTATTCGTGCGTTTCATATATTTTGTTGTACCGATGTGTTATTTAGATTATATTATAATAGTTAAGTAAGTTTTTAATATATTATTTTTTATTTCGACAAATTGTTTTCTAAATGACGAGTGTACTGTAAACTTTATATGGAAGTTGATCAGTATGTTGTAAGAGCTTCAGAACTGGGTACAGATGTGTATTCAAGGGCTATCGTTCTTAAATATTATTATGGGGCTATGTTTTAGAAGTTTAAAACGTTATTATGACTTTGAAATCATAAAATAGTGCCATGTAAAAGTAACAATAGCAATAGAAAAGGTTGATTCCTTAGAGAACCATCACAGATTACAATGTTTGAAAATATCTCAAAATTTTCTTTTATAAATAATCATTAAAAAACAGTTTTTTTTTTGTCATGTAATAGGATGAAAATCAGTTTTATACATAAGGAAACAAGATGCCAAATACTAGGCTATCATGTGATTTGTACTTAAAATATAATAAATTGTTTTTTGTATAAATTTCAATTATACCTCGTTAGACTATACAGTGTATCACTATTGTAACTACATTTGCACCGAAATAACATTCCTACATTTTAAAATTATTCGAATATCGATTTTCATATCAAAAAGTTTTATATAAAAAAGAATGAATAAAAATGCATTTAAAATTCTTTTTTTAATAAGATGTAATAGTTTCTCTGAATCTTAATATTATTAAGTATACGATATATTTTTTCGACTATATATAAATAATTTTTTTTATTACATATATTTACTAGTAATTTTGCTTAGTACGAGTGACCAAATTTAGATTTTTTTCTACTTGTAACATTTTAATATTCAACTTTTATACTTTCTATGAATATTATAATTCTTGCATTGTTCTATACATTCCTAGAATACGTCTCGCTTGTAACAATAGATCTGTACTCGAGAATCTTTGGATTTGTTCTCTACTAGAAATAATAGTTTTTTATTATTGTAAGTCTATTACTGCGGCAGATATGGTTTTGTTTTTGAAATATAAAAGTATGGCACAAAAATTGTTTTATTTTTAAAACCCTGTTGGTTATCTATATTATAGATAAGTATTATATACATTTATATATATTTTTCTTTGTTAGAGCACCGTTCAAATTAATGAACGTTACTTTTAGACGAAATGAAAACTATTTTAATTATCTTTGAAAAAATATACAGTCGAATTTGGAAAATTCTTTTTAATTTGAATTCGTTTAAAAATAAAGATTTATAAAAGCTATATTTTCGTTGAAGAGCGATTTATTCTAGATAATGAAATGAAATGAAAACATTTATTTCATCATAAGGTGATATACACACGTAACGAAAGTCCAAATAATGTCTTTTACAAAAAATAATAATACAAATAAATTAAAAAAAAACTCGACAATAATAAAGGAAAGTTAATGCAGCAAAAAACTCGAACAATAAAATAAAAATTTATATCTTAACATTGGGTGCTATGTGCAACCTTAACTTAGTCAAAATAATCAAAATATGAAGTTACTTTAAATTTTTAATGTCTCGGTAGACATTACCTTCCTATTATGTCCTCGGCTTTATTAAATATTACAATAAATAAGATAAACTAATGTCCCTAGTGTAGGCCGAGAGAAAAAAAAAACTCGGTACAGAACAAAAAGTAACAGTATGACCATGAAATGATCAGGACAAACACGAGACAGCCAATCGTGTGTGACGAAACCACCACATGTCACCTGAATACAATATTTTAACTATATCTATTTAAAGATTGAGATCAAAGACATAGCCTGGTCGAGCTTTATTCAATCCCATGCCTTTTCATCATTAAGATATTCATTGATGTTATAATAGGCTTTACTACATAAAGTTCGCTTAATAACTTTTTTAAATTTCAGTAAAGGCAGAGATTGCCTAAGTGAAAGAGAGATTTGAGAACCGTTGCGCCGCGTTGGCGCAACGGTTACAGCCTGGATTGTACCTGTTGCGCTAGCGGTTGCGGGTTCGATCCCCGCACATGACGAACATTTGTATTGACCATACAGGTGTTTGCCGTGGTCTGGATGTTTGTGCAGTCCTTGCGGGTCTCCCCACCGTGCCTCGGAGAGCACGTTAAGCCGTCGGTCCCGGTTGTTATCATGTACACCTGATAGCGATCGTTACTCATAGTAGGGAATATATCCGCCAACCCGCATTGGAGCTGCGTGGTGGATTAAGTAAAATAAGTTAGACATTCCTATAAAGGAACTACTTTTTTTCCTGAGCCGGCATTTAGGAAATATTAATTCGTGGATAAACCCAGGGCAAGGGACACGATATGGTAGTAACGGTTAGAAAGTAAAAATCTGCTTATTCTTTTTTTTGACTGGTAGTTCACGCCTTTATTCAAGTTACTGTATGGCTGGGTTATACTAAAACCTTAACATAAAAAATAAATCTTTATATTACATTATATTAAAAGAAGATATAAAAATAAGTTATACAAATTAGTATTTATATCCCATCGCAATATTTATTTCTGATAGTGACTAAGATATGCTTCACGAGTCTTTGTCTCATAAAGATGCAGGACAAATGGTTTAATCATTTTATCAGAGATATCTATCGATAAGTCTCGAATCAATGGCCAGTCGACGTTTGAATTCCATTAAAATGTGGCGTACCACTTTATTTTTAACTTGTATTCTGTACTGTAAGTTTTTTACGTTTTTTATTTTGGTATTATTATCTTTTTTGTTTATCTTTAAATTATGATGACCTTATGAAAATGTTCTTTTTACCACAATGTAACTTAACTCAGTTTAAATATAAATAATAAATAAAATAAATCCCATAAAATATACAATTGAATGAAATGCCTATTTAATGGGATAATTATGGACGATTAATTGAAGTAGATCAAAAAGTTTTTGACTTTAAAATAATACCTTTTGCCCCGACATTCGCACAGTCATCATCCCTGTACAATTACTCTGTGCTTAAATATCTATAGGTACTTATTTTTAATTTCAAGTAATTCAAGATAAAATTAGTTATAGTTATTATACCAAGCAATAAAAGTATAATATATGATGTGGCCATGGATTGTACCTGTTGCGCTGGCAGTTGCGGGTTCGATCCCTGCACATGACAAACATATTTTGTATTGGCCATACAGGTGTTTGCTGAGGTCTGGGTGTTTGTGCAGTCCTTGTGGGTCTCCCCACTGTGCCTCCGAGAGCACGTTAAGCCGTTGGTCCTGGTTGTTATCATATACACCTGATAGCGATCGTTACTCATAGTAGGGATATATATCTGCCTATATCTGTTCGTCTGTGGAGTGAAAATCTCAAAAAAGAAAGTAGTAATAAGTGCATAAATTAAAGTCATTTCACGTTAACAGTAAAGCATTTTTAATTTACAACTGATCAGCTGCTGGGTAAATAAGTTACTTTTCGCGCAGTGCACGCAATTCTCACAGATCTATATAGCGCGCAGAAGAGAAATTCAATAACTTAATATCAGCATCCATCGACTATA
This sequence comes from Melitaea cinxia, assembly GCF_905220565.1. Lineage (NCBI taxonomy): Eukaryota > Metazoa > Arthropoda > Insecta > Lepidoptera > Nymphalidae > Melitaea > Melitaea cinxia. The sequence continues at coordinate 9,052,679 of NC_059419.1, forward strand.
TTATTTTAAAAACGAGTTCAAAATAACTAATACTTTTATTTGGTCATAAAGTATATTCTTATAAAAATGTGTGTGTGTCGGCTCCGACGCACGACTGGAGTTTACTCCTTCAGATCGACTGTCTAAATGGGCGCAACAAAGGCTTACTAGTATAAGAAAAAAGATTAATACCATATTAAATGGTAAATAAACGAATCAAATAACTCCACCGATCTATCTAAGATGGCGTTATTAGAAAATACGCCATCTTAGGAGCCCTATTGGTTCAGATAGATGGCGTTACGAGAAACGCAATGAGGTCATTCATTACGTTTCTCGTAATGAATGACCTAATTGAACCCTGAAATATTCATTATATTTTGTTCATACCGGGAGCCTGATATGAAAATCGATTCTTGAGGAGTGAACGCTGAAATCTGATTTTTGATCATTGTTTCGAAAATTCATTTCATCGTTGGTGGTAAATAATATCAACGTCTAATAACCTATGTGTTTATTGAATATTTACATAAATTTGCATACAGTAATCTCGTAACGGATTTAGGTCAAACCCTATGGAAAAAAATCTCATAAACTTCATAAAACATGGACAAAGGTAGACCAAATTCTCATACCGAGTCATAGGAGGCTATGAGATCTATAGGGATGTGTTTTCTTTTTAGGCTAATAGGGCCTTGTACCACTTTGGGACAGGGATGGTGTACGCACCTAAAAATATCAAACTGCTGTAAAATTAACATTGTCCCTTTATAGTTCTTAGAAAAGAACTAAAATTTTTTAGCCAGTGGGTTTTCCCAAGTTTGGATTACGGTGTACAATACAAGGCTATTTTATATAAAATTATAACTCTGCAATGGTTTATTGGAAACTAGTTCTTATTTTGTTACTCCTATGATATCATTTATTATTCAAACGTCTTAAGTACAAATACACAGTAAAAGTAATAAAGATAAGATTCGAGCACTTTGTTTATTATTCGGTATTTCCATGCTTTTAATAAATAATGACGCTGTCGATGTCGATGAATCTATACCATTTTACTCTTATCTTCGATACGAGATATTTGCTAGCACAAACACAAAACATGATGACAAATCGTCTGGCGTCTCAGATCAAATTTTAAACTGTTACTAGCTGACTCGGCAAACGTTGTCTTGCCGCTAAACGCTATTTAAAAATAGGGGTTGGTTGAAGGGTGAAAATTTAGGGTTGTATGTATTTTTCAACGCCAAATCATAATAAAATAAAAAGTAAATAAATTATCTAAAAATTAAAAAAAAATTAGGGGTGGACTACCATTAACATTTAGGTGAATGAAAAATGGATGTTGTTCGATTCTCAGATGTACCCAATATGCACAAAAAATTTCATAAGAATCGGTCAAGCCCTTTCGGAGGAGTTTAATTACAAACACCGCGATACGAGAATTTTATATATTAGATATGTTTAATGAAATCATTATTTTTTTATTTTATTTATTAATATTTATTTTAGACGTTACAAATGTACTTATTTATTTATTTAATCCGTAAGCGTTCTCTCTTAGACATTTTATCGTTATGAGTTCAAATCAATTAGGTATTTAAGTACGTAAAAATTAAATAAGTATTTCCTTTGTGGTTTACAAGTTTAAACTGTCGTGAAAAAAGTTATAAACTGAACTAATAGGTAGTAAATAATTACACACATACGAGTACAATACATTCTTTTAGTGGAATTGTCTGCCTATTTGTTATAAAATATCAAGTCATATTTTAAAGCGAATGAACTTTCGTTATTTTGGACTAGCTTACGCACGAGATGTCAACCAAGACGCTGAGTCGTACTCTGCCGCAGCAGGAGACGTTACACGCATCATCGGGGGAAATGTGACCACCGTGGAGAAATACCCTTTCGCTGTGCAGGTTTGTATCATGACGACATCATTGAGTGTAGGTATTTGATGTTATCGATAGTTACCTAGACTAAATCAGATAAATAAAAATGCGAACAACTTGACATAACTATCGTATATTCAAATACATAGCTTTTAATTGTTTTAAACTTATGTATATGTTCATTTTTGCTTTGCACAATTATTCCTACACCTAAATGCGTCGAAACACCGATCTTTCCTATGTGTACAAGTCGACGTAGCAACTCTCGACCTCACCGCGCAATTGTTTATTGGCTTCACTTTGTCTCTATAATTTTAATTTTTATCCTGTGATAATTTATTAATAGCTACCGCTTGAAGTTGTTTGCTGTGTGGCTACGGCACTAAAGAATTTAGCCACCCCCTCTCTTCCCGTGGGTGTCGTAAGAGGCGACTAAGGGATAACAAGGTTCCACAACCATCTTGGAACTTAAGAAGCCGACCGATGGCGGGATAACCATCCAACTGCTGGCTTTGAAATACACAGGCCGAAGACGGGCAGCAGCGTCTTTGGTGCGACAAAGCCAGTACTGCGGTCACCAACCCGCCTGCCCAGCGTGGTGACTATGGGCAAAACACATGAGTTCACGTTATTTTTGACGTAAACTTGTGGAGGCCTATGTCCAGCAGTGGACTGTATAGGCTGTAATGATGATGATGATGAATGATACCGCTTGAAGTATTCAGTCAGTAACAACTCACAGTTGGAAATAGGTTTCATTCTCCATATTAGAGAAACCATGGAGCCTGGTGGATCCACATTGCTCTACCGCAGTTCAACAAATAATTTTTAGCAACGAGTAACAATCACTATCAGACGTTTGTGACAACAACCGGTATCAACATGCTTACGAGCTCTTCCAGGTACGAATCAAATATTTTTACAAAAACATTAACCACACCAAACATTAATCAAACCTGTGATTGACGGTGTTTAGGCACCTACTCACACCACTATCGTGCACTAGAGAAGCGTTGTTGATATCTCTTACCCTTCTCCTAGACAGAGAAAGAGATCTATGCCCTACAATGAGACGTTTGAGGATGGACCAAACAATTATCAATCATAATTAAGACTTAAGATAGTTACTGACGTTGACTGCTTTTAAATCTAATTTTTATATTTTACAGATCCTGTACATGTCCCAGCTGTGTTGTGGGGGCTCACTGATCACAATGTGGCACGTGCTCACCGCTGCGCATTGCTTCTTTAATCAGTAAGAAAAAATGATGTTAAGTACTTCACATTCCCTGATAAGATAATTTCTACCAAATCTTTAACTATCAGACGTCGTCTAGGAAGAGGCATTAAATACAGCTATGACGCGACATATTCGCACTTGAGAAAAATTTATACATATATGTCGTTAGACTCCTAACTACATTTCGTCAAAGGGGGGTTCTGTAGGTCACGTTCCGTGTAGAAAAAAAATTCTAGACCAATCCTAAATTGGGCTTTTATACCTTTCGTGAGCGCGTAAGAACGGCTGTAATTTACAATAAAAGACATTCTACAAGAAAAATAATTCATTTCCATGTGCGGTTCTATAGTTGCATGTGACAGTTATTTCGCTTTATCGACGATTTTTAGTGCTAAGGAAAGCCCATGTGTTTATTAAATAAATACCTTCAAATGTTTGCAAACGCAGAAAACACGTAGCGGATTTAGCTTTAGCCAAATCTCTAAAAAAATCTCATAAACGTCATAAAACATGGACAAATGCAGACCAAATTCTCATACCGAATTATCAGAGGCTGTGAGTTTTTTCTATATTCAATGCTAATACTTTATATAAATTTTGCAGGTATGGTCAACTAATTAATCCAGCATTAGTCAGCGCAAGAATAGGATCTTCATATGCTAATAGAGGTAAGAGTGAAAATATTTATTTATTTAAAATAAAGAATAATAACAGAGCATAAAGTCAAATAGAAAGTCTCCACAATCGAATCTGTCTATTGATTATATGATTATCGACTACAAACACTACTATTTTGATTTCGTACCAGTAACCAACCACTGTCAATTTTCATCCACAATCATCACCCAGTAAAGTTCCAGTGTATTCCTAGGTGGAACCGTACACCAAGTGTCGCAGATAGTTGTGCACGACTCGTACAACACGCCGATACGCGATAATGACGTGGCAGTCATGACATTGGCTAGCTCCGTGCGACTCTCTTCCTCGGTGGCTCTTGCGGTGCTACCCATCCAAGACTCTGAGGTTCCAGATAACGAGCCAGTGGTGCTCATCGGCTGGGGAAGGACCAATGTGGGTACCATTAACTTTTTTATCTTTGTGCAATAAAATGAAAGTTAAAGAAGAAAGTTAAGAAGATGTGAAAAAGAAAGCATTTTTATAAATGCCCTGGGGCATATGCTTGTGGATGCGGTAAACTTATTATTTCAAAATCAAAATTACTTTCAATTTCAATTCGACTAGGTATCACTTCAATCTTTAATCCTTATTTTACAAATTAAGATAATATATACTTACTTACTACAATTTTATTTTATTAAACATTATACATATTTACAGTTCACAACTTATGAACTAAATATTTACCGATAGTTTTGGTATAAATCATGTCCGCGTGGAATTGTGCCAAGAATGCTGGCAGCATTTCCCCGTTGAATCGCTTTGCCGATTCTCTGGGCAAAAAATGCACTAGCCCTCTTGTCACCAGTGGAGGCAATAAGGCGAGGAGTTATCTCATTTAAAACATTTTTAGCACAAACGGCACAAATATGTAATTTGTCAGCTTGTGGCTACAGCGGGTGAGTGAGATCCCGGGGGGAATCCCCGGAAGAATCAGTGTGGATTCGATGAGAGTGGGCTATGATAGAGGCGACGTATCAGATAGGTACGGTTGCCTAATGGCCTCCAAGAACAGTGAGGTCATTGTCTACGAAGACAGGGGGGAGGACCTTGGTTACTTAAGACCAAAATCCAAATCACCTTCACCCCCTGCATCGCCGACTCTCGGGGAAGCCGCACCGAGCGACTCGGAGCGCCTACAACTAAAGGTCGAGGCCCAGAAGGTAGAACAACGTAGGGCAACGGCCGCACCCGAATCTAAGCCGAGCTCGATGTCATTGGCGACATTTATCCAGGCAACCATCTCCCCGAAGCAAAGTAAGCTTCCATAGGACTAGTCATATAATATATTAATAAAAATTAAAAAAAAAGAAATTTAAATGGATAAAAAAAATTCTAAGCACACAAAAAAAAAAGTACCTAACTACTAACAATAACATAGGTTAAGTGTACATTGTAAGTAGCAAATAAGTGTACATATATTGTAGCTAGAAAATAAGTGTACATATATTGTAGTTAGCAAATAAGTGTAAATATAATAAAAATAATTATTATATAAAAAAAATATAAAAAAGCAATTGCAGAATAGTCTTGATCAGTGGACTCGCGGCGACTTTTAGAAATTTTAAGAGTAGTTATTAAGGCTTCTGGATTCTAAAGTTGCGGTGAAGTACCGATGCATGTTAAAAAATAATAATAATAATATATGGAATAACAAAAGCACGGGCATAATAAGCCTGTGGATATATCACATAATTAAAAAAATATATATATGTAATTTGGAATTAGTGACAAATATAATATTCGTTTAAGTAAATTAGTTACAGTAGTCTTGCATGAAATACGGCGCAGCAAAAATCTTCGTCACTAATATAATCTTTAAGCATATACTTTAGGTACTTGATTCTTGGTATTTTTTTTTATTCTCAGGCATCAGTGGCGCAAGGGTCGGAGAGTCTGAAGGAGGTGGAGGTGTACTCTATACCACGCGACACGTGTCGCGTGCGCTACGAGTTCCTGGAGAGCTACAGTAATCAACCCTTTCCTGTCACCGAAAACATGATATGTGTAGGCATACTCAATGTCGGCGGTGAGATAAATTATAGAATTTACTATTAATTTAACTGGTCAATTTTTTAAAAATAGAATAATTATGTACGGTATGATTCAGCCTTTAACATCCCACTGCTGGGCATATGTCCCTTTCTATATCTAGGAAAAAGATAAACGGTATTTTTTTTTTTTTTTGTTATACACGTCTACATATTGATCAAGACCTTGTTAATATTTTGGGCAAAGATTTTGCACGAGTTTAAAAATTTATAAAATGTGTTTTAACGACACCTTAATGGAAACGTGCAGACTTGACAAGGTGAGGCTTAACTGACGCTTAAATTTAGTTATATTTTACAATATTCAATGAAATCCATACTCAAAAATGGTAACTAACTAGCTTCCATCTTCTAATGTACAAAATTTTAAATTTTACGGAAGAAACGAGATTTGATTTAATGTCATTTAGAACAGGATCTTAACCCTAACTTTTATTTGGTCATAGACCGCAAAATATAATTAGCTATTACCCTAAAATATACGAGACACTATTATAAAAAAAAACTGATAATTCAGACATAGTAAATCTTTTCTCCAGGCAAGGACGCATGCCAAGGAGACAGTGGCGGACCGGTGTTACACCGCGGCGTGGTGGTGGGGATCACATCGTGGGGGTGGGGTTGTGCGGAGGCGCAGTTCCCGGGCGTCAACACTCGTGTGTCCTCCTATACCTCCTGGATCAACAGCACCGTGCGTGAACATATCGCCTCGAGATCATCCGACATAAAAACAACTATTATAACACCGCTTTTGTGATGATGCTCATTTGTTGTTCCTACTAAAAAGTTCGATCGGCTTCTTGAGTGCTAGTCATGTTGAAATGATTTTGGGAAAATTGATTTGATTGTAAAATGGAGTGTTACGAATATAACGTTTAACTTAATAGCAAGTATTTTGAATTTCTGGATTAACTTGCAAAGTACATTAAATAGTTTGACACTCAAAAGTCGTACACGTATTAAGTACTAAAACAATGCTCAAGCGAGCGAATCAGTAAGCACTGATTTCCATATTAATTTCTAAGAATATAAACTCGATTGTTATTTAATTTTAAATACTACGTTATCATCATCATCATTACAGCCTATACAGTCCACTGCTGGACATAGGCCTCCACAAGTTTACGCCAAAAATAACGTGAACTCGTGTGTTTTGCCCATAGTCACCACGCTGGGCAGGCGGGTTGGTGACCGCAGTAGTACTACGTTATGGTAATGCTAAATTTTGACTTTCGGCATATTACATAATCTACAAACATACCGTGTTTCATTAAAATCCATCCATCTGCTTTGTCTAACGCTATCTATCACGCACGATAGTACGAGATCCGGCTGCAAATTAGTGCACTCCTCGAGTTTTTGCTAAAAACCAATTTTTATTTTTGTACCAGGTAGTCTATCAAAATGTAGCCGCTAGGATTTTTCATTAAATTGTTGTTAATTGATTTTTGATAAAATGTTCGTTTTTGGTTTTTAAATAAAATATCGTCTATATCATAGTATGTAAAGATTCTGAATCGACGCATGCGCAATGGCTTAAAAGCGTCGAACAGCTGGCATTCGCTATCCTCGTCTAACAAATAATGTTACGCGCTAACTCTCTTTCACTCTACTTTAAATATTTACCATTTTTTAACCGACTTCAAAAAAAGGAGGAGGTTACTCAATTCGACCGTATATATATATATATATATATTTTTTTTTTTTTTTTAATGTATGTTCGGAGATAACTTCTTCGTTTATGAACCGATTTGGATAATTCTTTTTTGTTGGAAAGGAGATATTCATAGTTTGGTACCATGATAAGGAAACCAGGATCTGATGGTGGGATCCCAGAGAAATCGAGGGAAACTTTCAAAAATCGTAAGGGTGACTAGTAAATTTAATCATGTTTTCATTAAGTACTATAAAGCACTACTATTTAATAAAGGTCTGGAGTCGATGATGGAGAAGAAAGATAGTCGAGGGAACTCTTCAACAATTTATAGCAATTACCTGCTTTTTGAACTTAATTCGTATTTATTGATGAGAACTTTGAACCTGTATGAGTTATAAGTGCCATTACAGTCTGATGATGGAGACAAAAGTTAGTCGAGGGAACTCTTTAACGATTTATAGCAATTACCTGCTGTTTGAACTTAATTCGTTTCTATTGATGAGAACTTTGCATATATATGAGTTATAAGTGCCATTTCAGTCTGATGATGGAGACGAAAGATAGTCGAGGGAACTCTTCAACGACTTATAGCAATTACCTGCTGTTTAAACTTAATTCGTTTGTATTGATGAGAACTTTGCACCTATATGAGTTACAAGTGCCATTAAAGTCTGATGATGGAGACGAAAGATAGTCGAGGGAACTCTTTAACGATTTATAGCAGTTACCTGCTGTTTAAACTTAATTCGTTTCTATTGATGAGAACTTTACGTATATATGAGTTATAAGTGCCATTTCAGTCTGATGATGGAGACGAAAGATAGTCGATAAAGATAGTCAATCATTTTGACGACGTGTTGGCGCAGCGGTTAAATCACTTGACTGTTGCGGTGGCGGTCGCGCGTTCGATCCCCGCTCACTACAACCATTTGTATTGGCCATATAGATGTTTGTCATTGTCTGGGTGTTTGTGCTTGTGTATTGTGTATGTTTCCGGACCCCCGACACAAGAGAAAAAGTATCCTTGTTAGGTCTACCCATCACTAAAAATTGTAAAATAAAATGAAACAAATTATGAAAGAAAACTGAATACAACTTATGAGTAGATACTAGAGTAGTTATTGTTTTACTTGGCACCGACTTCAAAATTATAAAATATTTATTTAATCATTTCTGATTAACTAAATCAAAATACGAATTACTTTGTACTAAGTAAATTTATTTTTCACTTTTTAGTTTCCTTTTTGAAGTCGGTTTTTTTTTGTTAAAAATTATTTTATCAACAAAATCAACAAAAATAATAAATAGAAAAATTAGCTTCAATTTACTATATAAATCATAAGTGTGCGTTATGTATCAAAATCATACCTGTTTACACCTGGCTGCGAATAGGTACGGCCAGATGCACACTGGCAACCGTGATTTTTCAGCACTAATTTTGCAGCCGGATCTTAGACCACGAGGCATAGTCCATAGGTTTACAATTTATCATTGAGGGTTGTTTGTGAACACCTGCTTTACTATACTAATATCACTAATTTCGTTATTTATCAGCGTAACATATAAAACGAGCTAAATCAAAGAAAAGTTATATCCATTACTTTATCGTATTAAAATTATCTTAAGACCGTCTACTATCCTCACGAAAGCCTAAAACTGGTACAGTCTCTGAGATGTGTATTATATTGTAGCCTTTAATGTCGAAACTTTAAAGATGTATGTAGTTGTAAAAATACTAGTCCGAAAATAATTTTGTTATGGATGACTTATTTCTTAGGAAGGTTCGAACTTAGAAGTAAGAAATATGTCGCTAGTCGTACAAATAAATTTTATTATTTATTAGTCCTTTTTTTCTTAGTGTATACTCTATTATCCTAATTTACAAAACAAAATCTTTTATTTGTCTTAAAATCGTTTTAAACTAAATCTAATAACCACTTGAGTTGAATGAAAAGGTCAATTACCTCTGCGGATAAGCTCATAAAAATAGTTTGTCAATATTACAAAAAAAAAATAACAACAGATATCAACAGATGTCAACTGACAAAAGTTGACTGATTTCAAACAGATGGGTTAAGATCCTAAGCTACACATCTAATTTTCATCATCATTACAGCCTATACAGTCCACTGCTGGACATAGGCCTCCACAAATTTACGCCAAAAATAACGTGAACTCATGTGTTTTGCCCATAGTCACCACGCTGGGCAGGCGGGTTGGTGACCGCAGTACTGGCTTTGTCGCACCGAAGACGCTGCTGCCCGTCTTCGGCCTGTGTATTTCAAAGCCAGCAGTTGGATGGTTATCCCGCCATCGGTCGGCTTCTTAAGTTCCAAGGTGGTTGTGGAACCTTGTTATCCCTTAGTCGCCTCTTACGACACCCACGGGAAGAGAGGGGGTGGCTAAATTCTTTAGTACCGTAGCCACACAGCACCATCTAATTTTACATCTTGACACATAATTATTTTTGGTACCTTCCCTTTAATCCAGATTACAACCACTCTTTAATTGAGGTAGGGCACAGCAGGAATTTCCTGCTCAAAATATGGAGCAGCCCGACTGGGGTAGTACCTCGACCTTACAGAAGATCACAGCAAAATAATACTGTTTTCAAGCAGTACTGTGTTCCTATTGGTGAGTAAGATGACCAGAGCTCCTGGGGGGGTTGGGGTGTTGCAGGCGTCTATAAGCTACGGTAATCGCTTACCATCAAGTGAGCCGTACGCTTGTTTGCCGACCTAGTGACATAAAAAAAAACAAAAAAAACAATAAGAGTCGAACAGTAAGGGCCCGGCCCCATGTCCACGGCACGATTTTCACGGCGTTGTGCCGTAGCTCGGTCCAGGTTTCTATGCATAATATCAATTTTCTACTTTAACTCTTTCACTGCTGTTTCACTCTTACGTGCCTTACTTTTTTGAACGAACTTCCTAAAACGTTCCAAGAAAGCAATTCATTAAATGCTTTTAAGAATAGCTTGAGAAATGATCGATGTATGTAGTATGTATGTATGCAATTCATTTGTTATATATATATATATATATATATATATATATATATATATATATATATATATTATTGTGTATATAATATATAACAGATATTTTGTCCTTTCGTTTTTTTTATTCTCTCGCACTACTGAACCCCATGATAACATCATCATTTACTCCCATGGGTAAACTGGAAAAGATCTCTTTTGGAAATAAGCTCACCCTTGCCAACAGCCATTGTATTGATATTTTGTATGTTTTTAAGTGCAATAATACACTGAGGTCACAAACGTATGGTACTTAAAGGTTTATTCCAATAATAATGTTAATTTATACTAGTTAAAATTTAAAAGATGTGTGACTTACTTTATTTATCAAAACGTATATATGCAAATCCATATAGGTTCTAGAACTATCTAGTTTCCACACAAGCCACAGTATGTACATAAAATAAAAGTACTTCCGCAGGTATGGGGCGTGGCTCGACCGAACTCGTCT